>NC_142508.1:62256969-62408484 GCF_057876585.1 Rhinolophus sinicus | reverse complement strand
TGTGTGGCTATAATATTAGGAGCACATACGTTTATAATTGTTAAATCTTCCCAATGGATTGACTCTTCTTACTATTATAAAATGTTCCTATTCGTCTCTGGCAACATTTTTGTTTTGAAGCCTATTTTGTCTAGTATTTATATAGAGCCACTCCAGCTTTCTTATGATTGCTCTGTGAATGATAAATCTTTTTTCTGTCCTTTTAGTTTATACCTGTTTAAGATATATCTCCTGTAGAGAGCATATAACTGGATCATTAAAAAAAAATTCAATTGGACAAATTTCTGCATTTTCATGATTTATAATAGTACTATTGTGTTAAATTGTTGGTTATACAAATGCAGTGATCCTCATGGAAGCTTCATATTGGGTACTTTCTGAATTTCTTCATCTTCCTGTCCCTATTCTAGCATTTTGAATGCTGCCGTTGTTATAGACTAAAACCTCATATCATGTAGGTTATCTGATTAGAAAAAAAAAAAGAAAGTAAGTTAACTAATTAGCTTTGAAACCAGAGTGTGCAGTGTTAGTGGTTGTTGGATCACATTCCTCTGAGTCAGTAAAGTGTAGCACATATATAAGAAATAAGCCGTACTTTTTCCCCTTTAGCAGAAATCTCTCTTTTCTAACACTAACAATGTTAAAGTTAGAGTTTTGGCTTGGGAGTTGCCAAGAATAACTGTACATGGATAATTAACCAGATTGAGTAACAGAGAAAAAGAACATAATTTATTTCCACACAGTGGTAATAATAAAACTGTTACTAATTTTGGAGCTCCATGTTATTTCCATAGTTGGCTATGTCTTAATAAGGGAGTGGCTTCCTCTCACTAACTTCAAGTCACACCAAGAAACTTGCTTCTGCATGGAGGGGGTTTAACTTATTTTCTAAGCTAAATTATTTTTCAGCATAGGATGTTTGGGTATTTTTTTTTTTTTTTCAGGCTACAACCTAGAATCTGTTAGTAGAAAGGTAAAATTCAGAATTCTTGGCTTTTGTTGGTTCACTGCTTTACAACCTGAACTGTTCCCAGGGGCAAGCTATTTCTCAATTTCATTTTCCTACTTATACTGTTAAAATGATAATTATAGACACCAAAACTATGAGGTAATGTCAATGTTATATCCTGCTTATTTAAAATTGAGGATTTGGGGTGGGCTGGGGGTAGGAGAAAGGTACTGGAAAAGGAGAGTAAAAATGTAATTTAAAAATTTTATAACCCAGACTTCTATGTAGTGATATTTAAAAATAAAGCTAGAAAAGGGGTTCTGGGTGATATTTCTAGGTTTCTATTGAAGTTTTGGTTAAGAATATTCAATGTTCCATTAGTTTCTTTGCATTTTTTAAATTAAAGGCAGCAAACAATTCAAATTTTGACCCTTAAGAGTGTTTGTGGCTTAGTTATGCATTACTCTCAAATTTAATTGTTTGGTGTGTGTTCGCTGAATTTTAAAGCAAAATTAAAAAGTACTGAACACTAAATAATTTTTCAAACAGTACCTGATATTTTCATTTATGTTGAAAAGCTATTTAGCTTAATGGAGAAAATTAAAATCTCCTGGTAATCACTTTCCCTGTCATGTCTTGATAATGATTTATCTTATTCAGGTGGAATATGGTAGCTAACACTGATCTCTTAACAATTTGTTGGTTCAACCTAATCATCCTATCTTTTTTATATCACATGTCAATGTCCACTGTGAAAGGAACACAAAGTCACCTAATCAATAGGATACTCTTAATTTTCTGCCTTCTCTCTATATATATTATTGATGTATAATTTATAAACAATAAAATATATTTTATTTTATTAAGCAAATTACACATTTATTTTTTAATTTAAAATTATTTTATTAAACAAACTTATAACAAATGTTAACTGTATACAAATGTAAACACAAACTCAATTTAAGTATAGAATACTTAACATCATCTCAGAAAGTTCACTTGAGCCACTTTTCTGTCAGCCAGGAGGTGTATTTCAGTTCAAAATCCCATCTGAATGCCTACTTTCTTTGATCACTGCTGGTACTAACTGTCCCAGGCTGAGTCCCTCAGGATGTAGACTCTAAAAGGGAGCTTAGCTTGCAGAGTATCTGTTGTGGAGAGCCCTTGGGGGTCAACGTTTGTGGAAGGCAGGGGAAGAAAGCAAGGCTGGGTAGTGGGAGAAGTCAAGCTGCATGAAGGCCAAATGCCAGCCTGGACTGACCCCATGGAGAACTCTGCGCCTTGATTGGCTTTGTAGTTATCTTTAGTTGGGGCAAGGTAGACAAGTCTTCCATCAGTCATCAGATGCAGGCCGCCCTGAGAAGGGGCCCAACCATGGGGAATGTGACTCTGCCGTTGAGGCCATAGCAGAAAGGCCTGTCAGATGATGGCTGTCCACCCTCCCAGCAGCTGGGCAACAAGGCCTTCATGTGAGAGGAATCTGGAAAGTACCTCACATTGTCTCTCACATCATGGTTAAAGAAATTCAAGCTGCTTGGAAGCACAGATGTTTTTTATTCAAGTCTGGAAGGAGGAAACCAGAATTAGAAGAAAGAGTAATTGATAGCACTTTAAATACTAGAAAATTCATAATTACGTGTACTTTTAAAAACCTTGCCCTTATAATATTATTTTTCAATATATTTTAGGATTTATTCATTCAAGAAATATTTGAGAGCCTATTTAAATGGAGACATTTATCCTTCATTTTGGTCACCCAGCAGTTTGGTCACCCCTTCTTGTATTTGGGAACTCCTCTGTATGAGGCCAAGATTGGCTAGCACTATAGAACCTGAAAATGTAAGGTGCTTATTTTCCCTGTATCATTGAAAGGGGTTCAGGCCCATGTCCTAACAGACAACATTTGGAATCAGACCTAGTGATGTAAACAACTAGATTTGTTTTTTTTTGTTTTTTTGAATTTTCTTTTTCTTCTTTTTTTTTTTTAATTAAATTTATTGGGGTGACCATTGTTAGTAAAATTACATAGATTTCAGGTGTACAATTCTGTATTACATCATCTATAAATCCCATTGTGTGTTCACCACCCAGAGTCAGTTCTCCTTCCATCACCATATATTTGATCCTCTTTACCCTCATCTACCACCCTGTTCCCCCCTTACCCTCTGATAACCACTAAACTATTGTCGGTGTCTATGAGTTTTTGTTTCTCATTTGTTTGTCTTGGTTTTTGTAATTTTTGGTTTATATACCACATACCAGTGAAATCATATGGTTCTCTGCTTTTTCTGTCTGACTTATTTCGCTAAGCATTATATTCTCAAGATCCATCCATGTCGTCACAAATGGTCCTATTTCATCTTACCGCCGAATAGTATTCCATTGTATATATATGCCACAACTTCTTTATCCATTCATCTATCGAAGGACATTTTGGTTGTTTCCATGTCTTGGCCACCGTAAATAAAGCTGCAGTGAACATTGGAGCGCACATGTCTTTATGGATAAATGTTTTCAGATTATTTTGGGTAGATACCCAGGAGTGGGATTGCTGGGTCATATGGTAATTCTATTGGTAATTTTTTGAGGAACCTCCACACTGCCTTCCATAGCGGCTGCACCAGTCTGCATTCCCACCAACAGTGTATGAGGGTCCCTTTTTCTCCACAGCCTCTCCAACACTTACTATTTGTCTTGTTGATGATCGCCATTCTAACTAGGGTGAGGTGATATCTCATTGTGGTTTTTATTTGCATTTCTCTGATGATTAGTGATGTTGAGCATTTTTTTCATATGTCTATTTGCCATTTGTATGTCCTCTTTGGAGAAATGTTTCTTCAGGTCCTCTGCCCATTTTTCAATTGGGTTGTTTGTTTTTTTGTTGTTGAATTGCATGAGTTCCTTGTATATTTTGGATATTAGCCCCTTATCGGAGGCACTGTTTGCAAAAATCTTCTCCCATTCAGTTGGTTGCCTCTTTATTTTGTCGATGGTTTCTTTTGCTGTGCAGAAGCTTTTAAGTTTGGTATAGTCCCATTCATTTATTTCAGTTTATACTTCCCTTGCCTTTGGAGTCAAATTCATAAAATGTTCTTTGAACCCAAGGTCTATAAGTTTAGTACCTATGTTTTCTTCTATGCAGTTTGTTGTTTCAGGTCTTATGCTTAAGTCTTTGACCCATTTTGAATTAATTTTGGTACATGGTGACAGACAGCAGTCCAGTTTCATTCTTTTGCACATGGCTTTCCAATTCTCCCAGCACCATTTATTGAAGAGGCTGTCTTTTCTCCATTCTATGTTTTTTGCTTCTTTGTCAAAAATTATCTGTCCATATTTATGGGGGTTTATTTCTAGGTTCTCAATTCTATTCCATTGGTCTATGTGTCTGTTTTTCTGCCAATACCATGCTTAAACAACTAGATTTGTCCCCCCGTTAATGATGGGTTGTGGCAGCAGAAGCAGTGAGTAAGGCAACATCCACTTCCAGAGATAGCAGCATTTCTATCTCCAGGCTCCACTTCGGTGGTGTTAGCAGTATAAACTCCCACATCCAAAGACAGTAGTTTTCTCCCCAGACTGGTTCTAGGGCATGCTGCATTGGGCTTTGTTTCTGACTGGGTAGCCTGTCTGTTTACTGTACTGGGATTGGTGTCTGTTAACTTGGCATCGCCCAAATCCCTGGCTAATATAGCCTACCCTCTACCAAATGTTCTAGACACTAGGATTATCATGGTGAAAAGAAAGACAAGGTTTAGTGGGAAGGGACTGATGGTGAATAAAAAGACAAATAGACAATGCAATTCTAGATTGCGATAGGTGGCATGAAGGAAATAAACAGGGAAATGGGATAAATGGGGCGGGGAGGTTGGAGATAGGGGATAAGAGATCCTTGAAGAAGATAAGGATCTTCAAGGATCCTTTACTTACTTTACTTAAAGTAAGTAAAATGATTGCTCTGCAACCAGTAGGTTGAGAGGACAAGTGAGTTGAGTGAAAGGGGAAGGGGTGTAATTAAAAAGAATTTTGCAGCCAGAAACAATAGCAATTGCAAAGTGGGTGAGAATGAACTTGGCTTAACTATTAAAGGAACCAAAAGGAGCATAGTGGTTGTGTCAGTTATGTTTGTTTAGTTATTGTAGTAGCGTTTCTCTTTTTATAGAAAAATACATTTTGATGTGGAAACCTATGCTATAATTGATATCTCTCTGTTAACTCTCAGATAATATATTTACACCCAAAAGCTTGTCTGATTGACCACAATAGAATTACCAGGAAAGTTTTCCATAAATAGAGATTTCTGGGCCCGACCCATAGAGAATCTAATCATCCAAGTTTCTAATCAGTAGTGTTAGGCTGTAATGTTACATGAAGTAGCACGTCTTCAAAGCAGTAGCTTACTTTAGTTTCAGGTAAAGCACAGGGGAATAACAGCTCTGATGACTACAAATGCTGAACATAGGCCATGCATGTAAGGTTGGTATATACCCCTATACTTGATAGACGAAGCTTTTACCTGACTAGAAATAAAACAAGGAGAATCAGTCTTTCTTTCATTAAATTTTGCCATTTTATTTAGAGGTCTATGCTAGTTGTATTCTACAAGGTATAAAAAAGAAATTATTTGGAAGTCTAGTTAGTGGGTGTATCCTACAAGGTAAAAATTCTACTAATTCTTAGTAATATCCAGTATTGACTAAAACCCCAGATGCTAATAGACTGTATCCTATTCTGAAGTTATGGGAAATAACAGACTAAAGATTTTTATTGTCTATAAGACATACTCTTTCTCCAGAATCTCCAAGGATACTATGGATTAGTTTCCGTTAATCTGAAGGGAACCACAATCTAGTTTTGATTAACAGATATAATACCAAATATATCCCACCAAAAGGTCAACCTAGTTAAAGAACTCTGAGCAGAAGGCAAGATGTGTTCTAATTACATATGACACCATTGATGACTTGGAGATCTTCTAGGTAAGGACCAATGCGTCCAAATAGAAGCCATGTTATGCTCATTCTGATCTCAATTAGATAATTTAGACAATTTTGTCTCCCTTAGTATAAAATTTTACACACAAAAAACCCCCCAACCCACACAATGCCATATTCAAATATGAGAAAACTGTTTTTTTCAGATACTGTGTGCATCAAACTGAGGACTAGTATATCTTTCCACACTTCACTCTTCTGAGCTGGGAATAAACATGGCACATCTTCCTAAAACATCACTTTTCCTAGATGCTCGTGATATAAAACTTTATTTTCAAATGGAAACAAATATGGGTATATTCTGGAATAGGGAAAATACTATTTTCACAAAAAGTGTGTTCATAATGTTATGATTTATTGTTTTTTTATTTATTGTTGTTTTAAATGATTTAGTAAACATTTAAATTTTCTCAGTTTTAATTTTCTTTATTGTAAATGTAAATTGTTATCACCACATAAGCAAACTCTTTGGAGTCCTCAATAATTTTACGAGCATAAAGGCGGTCCTGAGATCACACAATTTGAGAACCACGTGACTAGGTAAAAGACTACTTCCCCCCAAGCTAGCACTTAAATATATCATCACATGCTTGTCCATGGAAGATGATTACAGCTTACTGTTACTGTTTCAGTTTGATTTTTATTCCATATTTTCTTTTAATTTTGCAAAAAGTTTAGATAAAGCAAAGACCTGGACTATGAATAGACAATGAGTAAGGAAGTAGATAAACATGCTTCCATTATAAGGAGATAATCGAAAGTACTAGGAAATGTCAGAATATATCTTTTGTTTTTATGATTCTGATTTTAAGAAGTAATAATTTCTGATATATTTTAAGCCTAGGTAAAGAAGTATATTTTGAATATATCAATGTTTTATTTTTCTTTAAAAAGCATTTCATTTTTAAAATCTACTTTAAAAAACAATTATTTTAAATTAATTTTTAAAAATATTCACGCATTTCCAGTTTTTAGTAGAAGTCATGGGGAAAATGATTTCATTTATATTTGTTTTGCTTCTAAGCCTTCAAGAATGATTTTGTATATTTTTCAAAAGTGACATAAACTGATAATTACTATTAAATCTTTTATCAAAAATTCTTATATTAAAAAAGATTGCTTTTTAGAAAGAATCCCCGATTCTTTTTTCTGAAAATAACTTTAAAGTTGTAATTGTCAGTTGCAAGAATAAATATATAACGAAAAGTCTCATAGGTAGATGTAGACATTTGGCAATTATTCCACCATTAACTGGAAAATTGTCTGTGGAAACATTTCTTTCCATTTCAAGGAGATGAATATTTTTATATTTTAACTAAGCTGCCATTCTATTCATGACTGTTAGGCTCAGGGCATTGAAACATCTGGGAACCAGAGTTAGATTTTGAATGATGTCAAACTCTTCTCTTCCAAAAGCAGTAGCTTTAGTGATCATATATTAAGATGGGAGTTAACACCAAGAACTTCTATGGTTACCACTTGGGAGGACAACAAAGGAAAAAAAAAAACTATAAGAGGGTAAACAAGTTTAAGAAAAACAGAAGCAAAGAAAAAGTGAGGGGTGGTAGTAGTCGAGTTTTTTAGTAGTAGCTAGTGACAATATTCAATATAATTTAGGGCCATTATAGGTTTCAGGAACTAACCAACACATAGGTAAGGTGAGCAAATTTCTACTGTGATTTGCTGGTTAGCTGATTAATTCCCTAGGGCAATGTCACTAGCAAGCTATTGATTCCCCTGAGTACCTGAGTGGTGTTAAGAGGTGAGTCAGGAGATAGTTGTTGATCATAACAGCCACATATCAGATGCTGGTTTAAGTGCTTTGCTTGATAACTTTTTATAAAAGTAAGCTTTTATTTTGGAGTAAGTTTAGATTTACAGAAGCGTTGCAAAGATAGTACAGAGTCCCTGTATACCTCTTACCAGAATCCACTTTCCCCTCATGTTATCATCTTGCATTACTGTTTATTTTCTTTTAATCCTCACAAAAAGCCCATGAAAGAAACTACCGTGTTTCTCCAAAAATAAGACCTAGCCGGACAATCAGCTCTAATGTGTCTTTTGGAGCAAAAATTAGTATAAGACCCGGTCTTATTTTGCTATAATATAAGACCGGGTCTTATATAATATAATAAATATAATATAATATAATATAATATAATATAATATAATATAATATAATATAATACCGGGTATTATATTAATTTTTGCTCCAAAAGACGCATTAGAGCGGATTGTCTGGCTAGGTCTTATTTTCGGGGAAACGGTACTGTTATTTTGTTTTTCATTAGAAGAGACTTAGGCTACATTGTGAGGAATAATTGATTAATTCAATAAATATTTGAGTATATATTATGTGGCAGGCATTATTTTAGGGTGGCCATAGGGATACATTGGTAAGTAAGGTGGTATGCCTACTTTCATGGAGTTGTAATATTTATATCATTTGTTCTGTGCTATATACTACATTGAACTAGTTTCCTTTTTGTTCCTCTAGGAAGTCATTATAGAAAATGCACTGAAATGTTTACCTTATGGGTGAAGCAATATTGACTATCCCCCCACTACCCAATGTGTTTCTTCAAAATTATGAAATCTGGTTAACCCCACATCTCTACACTTAGCCACCTTCACAAACTGCTTTGTAATGTTAGTATTTGCCAGCTTGGATTTCTGATTATCTGTATACCCTGTTATATTTACTGCTGTATGTTGTCATCCTCTAAACAGCCTTTGTTGTTTTATAACCTAAACTATATTGGCTCCATAGGTAATATATGTGTGTGAAAATATAGTTCTCAGCATCAGAAGAACTCGGTTAGATTTTAAGTGAGGGAATATAGCCTCTAACTCCTGTTAACAGTAATGGGAATCCCATGACTACCTCACCACACCCCTTGCTGAAAATGCTACTATTCCTGAGGAGGTCACTAACCTTTGCATCCATTATAGAGGTTTGGGCGGAGGAGGGAGGGAGAAGTACCTTAAGTAATAGATTAGCCACAGAGAGACAAAAGAATAATCAGAGCACTTAGAAGCTAGAGGAAGCTTATGAAAGAATGGGGAAGTGAGCTTCTTGTAACAGGGATTCCTGCTGTGCTCTATTTTCAGTGTGGCAAAGCAAAGCAGGCCCCTATGGACTCTAATACTAAAGAATGAATTATGGACCTGAATAGTGATGTGGTCGTGCTAATAATTTCATCAGGACCATGGCCCTTGTCATTCCTTTGTGTATATGTGTATGTGTGTGCGTGTGCATGTATATTTGTGTGTACACGCGCACACGTATATGTATGGGAGGCAAGTAATTTATTAAATACCTTAATTGGCTTACAAATAAATTTCAGTTTTTCACGAATAATTTACTCATCATGAATTTGGCAGTGTGAGAAATGTACTTTATATACATATATACATATATATATATTTCTGCAATCATACTGAATGAATAAACAAATAGGTTACATAATTAATTTTTGTGTTTCGTACCATGTTCATATTGCTTTTAGCCTAATCCTTTTTTTGTCAGTCTTTTAGACTTTTCTCCAAATTGTTATATCAAAAACTTAATTTTTTGCTTTCTAAAGTTTTTTCCACATTTTTCTTTCATCATCCTTCAAGTCATTCTCAGACATTAGTTTTTATAACCTTTTAGAGGCAATCAGATTTCCTTTTGTTCATATTTACATTTTTTTCAGGAATCTAAACTTTAATCTTGATATTTTGATATGTTTGGTTTTGTTAAGTGCCTTTTCTGGCAGTTACAATTTATAACATTCTCCCAGTTGTCAATGGGAGATACTATACCACTCTTAAGGCTAAAAACAATAGCTGTGAAATGAATATTTTTTTCTAGGCATGTATTTGTTATTCCTCCAGATCAATATCGAAGATTTAATCCAAAGTTCAGTTTAGTTTCAGAAGTAACATTTTCGTCTTCTCAGACTTTCTCATCTAAAATGTTCCTAAAGAGTTTATATGCTTTTCTTGCTCTCTCCAAACTGTACTTTTCTGACATGAATGTCCTTAGAATTTAGAGTTTCACTGGTTTTCCAGCATCTCATGGTCTTCTCAAACCTTATTTTGATTTCGTACTACTAGCTTTAAAGTTCTCTAAGATTCTCTCATGCCATCCTTAAGGGAGTTGGAATTGTAGTTCTTGAGGCAATCAAGAATCATTATTCAATCTGTTCTTAAGTATGTGACATGCTTCAGCGTTTCATTGAAGACAAGTGAAATGTCTCTTAGTTTTAAGGAAAAAATCACCTCATTCTCTTGATACTCGACTAAATAACAAGCTATGAACAACCAGAGACCATATGGGGAAGGAGATGCAGTGTTATGCTATGTTTTACTGTACGACACTACACTACACTGAGTAAAGAGTGCAAGAAGGGGTCGCTGTCCTCCATGTACGTGAAGATCAGTGTGAGAGAAATGTAGCTGGAGGAGATGGGTATCTTCAAAAGACTCTCTTCTATGTAAGAATCGCCTTTGTCACTGACAGTAAATAGCAACGTTGAGTTGTATGCAGCCTAAAATGAAGTGGGGAACTATTAATTATCTGTAAATCTGGATTGTCATCTGGATCATTTGGGACATCAATATATTTTTTATTCTTCTACTGTTAGAGTATGATCCTTGTGCGAGTGACAGAATTTGCATTTCTGTTAAGCTTGAGACTTCTAAGAAATCCTCTTTCTTTTCTACAAAGGGACAATTTAAGATCTCTCACTGAGACTTCCCACATTGTCTTATATGCTGAATACTGACTGCTTGCCGAGTTTACATTGCTAATTTCTGTCTACTGGTTTTATCTTCTAGAAATTGCAAAAGCAGGTAATTCTGTTGCCATTTTTCTTAAGGTGTGTATATGCCTTTCAAATATTTGGTTGGAAACAGTAGACTTTTCCTGTCTTGCTCATCTGGGTAAAACTCATTTACTGTTTTTCCTTTTAAACTGTTAGCTCAAGTGACCTTACACACGAGTCCCAGCTGTGCATTAGCATTGCTTGGGGATGTGTTTGTATCTTTTGTCTAAAAATACCCAGCCGGTAGGATTCATGATCCATGAAAGCTAATTGAAACAATTTCTCTTCAACTTTTGGCAAGCGAAGCATGCATTATAAGCATTAATATCTATAAATTGAATTGTTAATGAATCTAGACACTAATAATGAATGCAATTTTGCAGGCTTAACTAGAAACACTAAAATTATCAGGATCTGGAGCAGAATTTTCAATCATTTTTCCTTATTAAATAGCAAAGCTATGCTTTTAATAAGCTAATCATTTTTATTTGACCCCATAGGAGTAGCTCAGTTGATTAGAAACAGGTTTCTAAGTGCAAAACAATGTTGTTTTTTCTCTTACTGTTTTAACCACCAAGGCACTGAATTTTAAGATGGATATTTGATCTCACAGTCTGTGTCTTCTAATCACATTTGTACGTACATTCAATGCTTGATGATATATTTACGTATTCTATTTCTCTTACAAATACTGATTTTATATATCTATATATCATATATATGTGTATATATATATATATATATATATATATATATATATATATATATATCACATCCTCTTCAGTTTTTAAAATAGTCAACATCACAATCAGTTTAAACAAATCGTCTCATTTCACATGCAAACATTTATGAAGATTACATTATCAAGGTAGTACAATTTTGAGCTTCATGGTTGCCTAATAGCTTTATTATTTTCTAAGACTTAGTAGTTCCTTGATCTATACTTTGATTTGAATATCATCTCCTAAAACTTTTGCTAGACCCAGTTTAACAAGAAGCAGAATCTAGTAGATAATGTTAAACAACAATGGAGTGTTTTCTTTCTAGTTCTTGAGAGAATTGAGATAGTCATGCACTTAGGCGCACACTTAGTGCCTTTCACCAAATAGTTCCCAAGAGTTAATGCAATTTTTTGTGTTGTTTTACTCACTACAGGAATGACTTAAACACTAGAAAGAGTGGAATTGTACTATCTAGGAATATGTGACATCTCTGTATATAGTCTCAGAGAGGTGACTGAAATTGGAACTCAAAGTACCTTTTCTGATTGCTTCTTTCCCTACAGATCTTAAGGATATTAACAATTGTTTGGGCTTGAACTATGGAAAATTAAGAAGCTGAAATGTAGAAGTTGAATCTGATAGTAAATAGGGATTTTTGCTTTTAGATGTTATGGGTTGGAAATTTTGTGGAAGGGTAGAGGGGAAGGGTTGTTAGGAATTTTTGCTATCTTTTTCTTTCCTTCAGCATTGTTGCATATTCCTGTTGACTACCACGTCTGAGAATCTATAATACATTTAGGAGATTTAAATGTATGACCAATGTATTTCATTCAGAATTTCTCAGAAAGGCAGTGTATATATTACATTACTATTTACGAAATTGTTTTCAGGGTGTCAACCAACATATATGTGATAATTATATAGGCATGAACTTTTTTTTTTCTGATAGCTATCCACTTTATTTAACTAAAGCTTATACCTCCATTCTCTTATAAATGGCTTCATCAAATGTCAATCAAATAGTCTTAGAGCATTGTGCACTGCTTTTCCCAAATGCTGATGATCAAGCTACATATATGTGACTGAATCAACCTAGGAAAACCTTTTTAACCACAAAAAACAAGCAATAAAACAAAAGTGTTCCACAAAGAGCTGTTCAGAGAACAGACTAATTTCTTACTTAATAAACTTTTGCTACTTTCTGGGATTTTGATCAAAATTTTAAAGTGTTTTTTATTGGATTTAGTCTTTCTTTACCTGTTAGAGATAAATTAGGGTTGACCATGCTTTTCATATCAGTAAATCTTGATTAAATGATTCCCTATGTTATAGTCCTGCCTAGATTTGACTACCTGTTTTTATTAACTCCCAAGAATGTGTAATTTTAAAACTATATATATCAATCGAATTTCTATTATCAAAATCTTCTCCTGAATTGCTAAGTCAGTTGGCAACTACTTGACATGGCTACTTGCAGCACAGAAATAATACATGCTCCTGAATAAGCAAGAGTTTTGCTTATTCCAAGCTTTTTGCCATTATCTAATCAATTTGATGGAAATTCATTCCATAGACAAGTGTTAATAGTTAAGATCAATCTATTTGAAGTAATTATACTTAGAGCAGAGAAGGAATCCTTCTACTTTTATTTTTTATCCAAATATTTAAAAAAATAGTCTACATCCATTCAGATTTTTTATTAAGTTTTTATAATATCCTGTCCATGTGATAGTGTACTTTAAAAAAACAACTCAAAATCTTTAAAATAAAGTTTATTGCTATTTTTAGTAAGAAGGAAATGTGCTTCCATTATCATCACAATATTTGATTTCACACTGGCTCTATTTCTCAAAAAATGTTTTTTTTATATCTGTAGTATTATAAGTAGATGGACCAAAATATGTGTTACATTGAATGACATACCTCATTCCAGGGCAGAGTGGGGTTAAAAGATTGTCTCTTCTTATAAATGCTTTAGGAAGATAGCATCCTATAAAAGAAATTAAAAGCAATAAATCAAACATGAACGTAGAATAATTCTTATTGCGGACTTAATTTAAAATATTATCATCATCATCTTAAAATATTCATTCAGTTAAAATCGTAGGACGTGAGGCTTTGTAGTTTTAAAAGACTATTCTGTAACTCTTATTTTTAAATTGCAATGTTAACAGAGTGATTTTATACCAAATTCTGAGCTATACCTAACGGTCATGGTTAGACATGACCAACAACCAGAATTCTCTTTAGATCTTCAGCCTTATGCATTTTCACAGTATTTTCCTATGACATATAAGACAAGAAATCAATGGAGACATTTTCACATTGTTTATATGAGGAACCCCGCAATCCAAATACATACCAGAATGGGTTAATTATGAGACTTCGAAATTATAATTTCTTGTTAATACTGTTCTAGTCTTACAAGTTAACTTAGAAGTTCGTTGGGGACATTATGTTTCTTATGACACCTTTTACTGTCATTGTGACCACCATTTGGCCTCCTTTCCATTTCAGTACAGAGTTTTTTTGTTTTTTTTAAATTAAATTTATTGGGGTGACATTGATTTGTAAAATTACGTAGATTTTAAGTGTACAATTCTGTAATACATCATCTATATATCACATTGTGTGTTCAACACCCAGAGTCAGTTCTCCTTCCATCACCATATATTTGACCCCCTTTACCCTCTTCTACTATCTCCCCTCCTTTACCCCCTGGTAACCACTAAACTATTGTCTGTGTCTATGAGTTTCTGTCTCTTTATTTGTTTGTCTTGGTGTTTTGTTGCTTTTAGTTGTATATCCCACATATCAGGACAGATTTTAATGTGGGTTCTAAGACTATATCAGTTACAGCTTTATTTTAACAGCAGATTAATCCAACATTTTCTCATAAAACAAGTAATCCAGAAACAGGCAGTTCACAGCTGCTTCAACTACTTGAAGAAGTCATCAAGTTTCTGGCAACTTCCTGTTCTTTCATCTTTAGTGTGAAGCTTTTTTTTTTTCCAGTCAAAATGGTTGCTGCAACTGCAGGTATTCTATCTACATCCCAGGTAAGATGAAAGGAGAAATAGCCAAGGGCTAAATTCATCTTGTCAGGCTTGTGTTTATCAGGAAAGAGAAGCCTTCCTCAGGGACTTTCTATTTTATTTTTTTTTATTAAATTTATTGAGGTGACATATAATTAATAAAATTATATAGATTCCAAGTGTACAGTTCTATAACACATCATCTATATATTGCATTGTGTGTTCACCACTCAAAGTAAAATCTCCTTCCATCACCATATATTTGACCCCCTTTACCCTCTTCTACTTCCATCCCCCCTTTACCCTCTAGTAAATTGTTGTCTGTATCTATGAGTTTTTGTTTGTTTGTTTGTCTTAGAAATGATAGCTTTTAACAATAAAATAGAAATGTCTCACAAAAAGGAGAGATCCTGGTGAGAAAGGAGTTCGGTATTTCTTTCTTTGTTTCTATATGTCTGAAACTGTCTTTTTTCTCAGAAAGACATTTGGTGGAATCTTTTCAGCCCAAGGAAATGCCCATTGTGTTTGAAATTGAGCTAGTTATCTAGAAAGTACATGACTGAACTTGGTGGCCATCCTTTAGGGACCTGAAGGGGTCAGTTTGATTCCAAAATGATGGGAAGGAGGTGATTTTAGATAGAAGCAATTCATTGCAAATTGCTAACGGCCTATGTATATACTAAGCCCTTAAATACACACAGAACTAAGAATGTAATTGAATTGCTTGCAAGAAATTTGGTCCTATCCAAAACTTCTACTAAGATATTTGATCCGAGCCAAAAGGTCCTTGAAATTTGGTCCTGTCCAAACCATCCATGAGCATATCATAATATGGTTTATGCCAAATGGTCCTTGATATTTGGTCCTGTCAAAAATATACACACTTAGAAAATATCCCTGAATTCAAATAGCCCATAACATTTATTTATACTTTTGGTTTACAAGATTAATATATAAAAATACTATCATGTTTTATTTGTCCAATAATTGTGTTGTGGCTGTATGGCCAGTAATAACCTTTGTTGCCCCAGTATCCTAGCTGGTTATGGCATGTGTCAAGGACCAAATATCAAGGATCTGTTGGTGTGGACAAATGTCTCCATCAGCATTTTGGAGAGAACCAAATGTCTGCTCATCAGTTCAATTGAAGTAGTTTTCAATTCTGACCCAAGGAAATCAGGCAAGACTTAATCCTACCCTGTGGCTGCTATTATCATAAAAGACTAAAAGAAATTAGTCAACTTTACCAACCCAGCGTTTTAGTTCTCTTCCTGGCCTAGAGGGCCAGCTATCTATAAAACAATTTTATTCCTTTACATGTTTATCTTCTGTCGGGTAACGTTTCTACAAAAGAAGATTTTAAGAGGTAGAAATAGTTTTGCAAAGACATTACATATTAACTTCCTAGTTGGATATCCAAACTAGCCATCCATGAAAATTTTTTTTGAACAATGTGAAGATTATCTTTCTGAATATCTTTTGCTTAAGACTTCTAATGAAAGTTCAACTGGTCTGAAAATCAGTTGCCTTTCCTTTTAGGTCCTGTATTGCTCTCCTGTTGTTCATCTATTAAAGATGACAGTTGGCCAACAATGACAAAAAAATATGAATTACATTTCTTTGATGTCATAAATGCTCCTGAATCAAGTTATTACTTTATTTTTAGTTTTAGGGAGAACTTTACTTGGTTCATGTTCCAATCCAGACAGTCTGGTGTCAGAGTCTATCGTCTGTACACTGTACACTGTACTGTCTTGTCACACCGGTTTTTAAACACACAAATTCTTATTGTTAATAAACTTAATAATTTTACAATTAGAAATTACTCATAATTACTACCTTTCCATGTTAATATCTTTGTTCATTTTTGCTTTGTTCACTGCTTCCTTTTGGGTTTGATTTTCTTCCTGTTAAAGTACATCTTTAGTGTTGCTTTAAACGAAGGCGATGGATAGTAAAATTTCTTTGTTTTTATATGTCTGAAACTATCTTTTTTCACCTCTCTTATGTGATAGAATTCTAAGTTCATAGTTATTATTTGCTCCACATTTTGGTAATATTTTCTATTACTATGGATGAGAAATCTGCTGTCAATCATATTGTCTCTCCTTTGTAGATAGTGTATTTCCTGGAAAGTAGCTTTTATGTTTTTCTCTTTCCCCCTTAATGCTTTGTGGTTTCATTATAATGTGGGTCAAAGTGTGATTTTTTTTTTATTTTTTTTTTTAATCTTCATGATGCTTGGTGAGCCTTAGTAATCTGACTGTATTTTTCTGCATGTTTGGAAAATTCTCAGCCATTTTCTCAAATATTTCTTCTTTAGTTTTCTCTAATTCTCTTCTCCTGGTGCTTCCTATTATGGTAAAGTTCTGTATTTTATCCTCCATATCTGTTGACTTCTCTTTCATATCCTCCATCTTTATATTTCTCTTACTGCACTTTGGGAGATTTCTTTACCCTTATTTTTCAATTCACTAATTCTCTCTTTAGCTTTGTCTGGTAAACTATTTACCCATTTAAATGGATTTTAAAATTACATCTTTTTCATACCCAGACATTCATTTTAATATTTGCCTTTTTTATGATCTCTCATTTTTATTTTATCTGTGCTCTTTCTTCCCAATAGCTCTTTGGACATTTGTAGGCTACTTAAAGTCCCTTTAAATGTTCTGCTATCACTACTCCTAGGATAAAATGTCTATGAGTTGTCTTTATTGACATCAGCCTTTTTTAAAAGTTGTTTTTAAACTACTCAAGCCATATCTATCATGGATACATAGATATAAATATGTGGCTGTAAGAGTAATAAAGCAAACATCCATATACATACTACCCAGCTTAAGAAATAGGACACACCAGTATCTTAAAAGCACCTATGTATCACTCCCTGTTATACCACTGTTGCTTTGTTCAGTTAACCACTGTCCTGAATTTTGTTTCAAGGATTCCTTTGGTTTTCATTATAGCTTTTCCAACTGTGTATGAATTCCTACTTTGCATAGTCTTTTAGTTTTGCTTGATTTTGAACTTGATATACATGGAACCATCTTGTATGTACTCTTCTGTGCTTCTTTAGTATACAATTTTGTGTGTAAATTTCAGTCATGTTGATGAATGTAGCTATAGTTTCATTTTCATTTCTACTGCTGTGTAATGTTCATTCATTCCACTATTGATGGAAAATTAGGCTCTTTTATGGTTTATATTGCTACAAACAATGCTGCTAAGAAAAATTTGATACAAGCATCTGATGTGATGTATATACACATCTAGGCTATATTCTCTAGGCTGTGTTCACCTGGGAGTGGGACTACTGGGTCAGAGAATATATTCATGTTCGGCTTTACTAGAAATGCCAAACTTATTTTCTGAAGAGCCTATGTTGTTTTTTTTTGTTTTGTTTTGTTTTCACTAACAGTATGCATGAGTCTTCTTGTTTGACATTCTGGCAACACTTAGATTAGTTAGGATTTTTAAATATTGTCAGTATTTTCTGGGTCTTATGGGTCTGAAATAGTATTGTTTGGTTTTAATTTACAGTTGCTTCATTAATAACAGGACTGTCATATATTTATGAACCATCTGTGTTTTCTCTTCTCTGAATATCTCTTTTGTTTTGCTGATGTTTCTGTTCGTTTCTCATTTTTTATTGATTTGTGGGAGTTTTAAAAATATTTTGTATATGAATCCTTTTGGATGTATATATATTACATACAGCTTTTCTTAGGTTATGGCATATCTTTAAAAGTTTGTTATTTATTTGCCTTGTTTTACAAAAGTTCTTAATGTTATTGTGGTCTAGTCATCAATCTTTGTTTCTTTAATAGTTAGTGCTTTTGGTCATGTGTTTCAGATATCCTTCCCTGCTGTAATATTGTAAAAATTCCGTTACAAATTGTCTTCTAAAACTTTCGTAGTTTGTCTTTCAGATTTAGGGCTGTAATCGACCGGGAAGTGATTTCAGTATATGGACAGAAACAGGGAACTGATATCAATTTTTTTCATATTGAAACTGTCCCACCATGGGACTGATTAGTCTAACCTTTCCTCATTGATCATCAATGCCAGCTGTGTTATAAATGAAGTTTTTGTAATAGGTTAGTCATTTCTGAGTTCTCTATTTTGCTCACTGATCCCTGTGCTACTACCAGTGTGTCTTTATCTTGGCTTTAATAAGTGTCAGTATTTGGAAGAGGATATTTTGGTAGGACAATCCCTCCAACTTGTTCTTCTTCAGGAGTATATTGGCCATTCTTTGCTCTTTGCTTTTCCATACATATTTTATGATCAGTTGTCAAATTCAGATGAAAGGCTATTGAAATTTTTTAAATGTATAGATTAATTTTGGGGAAAATAGCTCTCTTTAAAATATTGGACCTTTCTATCCCTAAGCATGCATAATTATATCTCCATTTATTTATATCTTTCTCAATGTCTTTTAATAAAGTCTTACAATTTTTTTCATTAATCTTCTGTATGTTTTTGCTATATTTATTGCATATACCTTTTTGTTACTATTGTAAATGGTATTTTATTTATGTTATTGTGAAATATTTTAAATATATAGATAATAATAGAGTATAATATAATGAACACCTATGGATCTATTCCCAGTTTTATAAAATATAATGCTATGCCTGATTTCCTGCTGCTGCTGTTTCTCCTCCAATTAAGCATTATAAATACAATCACTGTTCCCACTGGGACCCTCTTCTAGCTCATTCCCTTCCCTCCCTCCCTCTCTAGTGTTTCACAAATCCAATGTTTTCATTTTTATACATGTTTTTATATTTCACTACATGTTAGTGTATCTGTGAACAATATAAAGTCTTGTTGCATGTATTTTATAATGTAAATGGATCACTGTCCTTTATTAAAGCAATTTCTTTTTTTGTATTAGTAGAAAATAGTCTCCAAAGAAAGCCTTTCTACCCACAGTACTGGTAATTCCTATTTTTCTCCTGTGTTCTCACTAAATCATTCCACCTTTGGAACTGTTACTATTTTTCTCTTTGACAAACCTCTAGAGAGAGGAAGGTATAAATTTTTCAAATGATGGACTATATTTGAACCTAATCATGTATGTTTCCCCACTGACATTTTCATTTCATGTGAGAATGTTGCAGTTAATTATAATGAGGTGAAATTTTCCTACCATTGATCTTTAGGCATTTTTAGCTCTTGTCTTATTCACCTATAGCCCCATTTCTTATACATGGGCAAAATAAATAAATCATAAACAAACAAATAAAAGACAACCTAAATTATATGTAGTATATTCCTAATTCTCCAAACCAAGATCATTCTGGTTTTATCTATAAATTTTCTCTCTAACTTTGACACTGAAGATAGAGAAGAAAGGCAAAAGCAGTCACTTTTTTGGTTGGATAGTTGCTGATGACTGGAAGTAAACTGAAGAATTTTCTTGATTGATTTAGAAATCTGGTTTGGCATTCCCTAGTTGTGGATTTATCCTTTCCCAAAGTTTAAACAAATTTAGGTGATGTTTTGCCTACTTTGAGCTAAATATCAATCCTTGTCCACGTTTCAAGAAATGGCACATGGATGTATATCAGCTTTCACCACCTTCTACTGTAATGCTTATTGAAATGGCAAAAAAAACCCGAATTGCTTCCTTGCTGGAAAGAATATCATGGGTGAAGGAAATCAATGGAGATTTAAATGGAGTATTTCATGGAAAACTTAAGAATTAAGTTCCAAATACTAAGATTTCTATCACATCACCTTTTCTGATTTAATGGTAGTGTTAGAAAAAAAATGAATCAAATAAGGATTATTTATTTTATGAATGATTTTAATAAGACACATTTGTGTGATTTATGCAAAGATTTATCTTAATAATAGTAAGTCAGTTTTTGTAGATTTTTAGAAAATGTACTGCTCCAAAAATGATATAATTTAAGCTTGTATTTATTAAAATAGAAAAGATATTTAAAACACACACCTCCCAAAAGTTATTGTTGTTTCAGAAGAAGATAACAAAACCAGAGAGGTGAAATTATTCTAGAAGATAAAATAGAACCTGGCTGTTTGGAGAGCTGTAAATAGTCACACTATTCCATTTTGGAACACAGAAGATAACTTTAATTTTAAAATCTGGAGAGTTCAAACATTTTATTGAAGGAAAGGTAAATATTTTTATTTTACTTCCTGAAAATTGCTTTTACCTGGGTTCTTGACAGAGTGAAAATACCACAATAGCAATTTCTGACTGCCAGCTTTTGTGTCTGCCCTGTGTATGTGGTCACGAAGCAATTACTGCACCATTCCTTTTTTCCTCCATCATAGAGAGCAAAGGATACATGGTAGGTTGGATGGAATCTGCAGGCTCAAAGAAAGATGTCTGAGTTTGGGCCATGTTAGCCGTAAATGGGGAATCCTATGAGCTTGTCAGTCTGTACCTTGTTAATCCCTTTAGGTATATAGCAAAGGACTCCTGCCATGTTTGCTTTCGACACAACTGTAAGGGTAAAGAGAAAAAGGCCACAGAAGCTCTTTGTTTCTTTGCTGTTCTATCTAGGTAAACAATGGCCTGCTGCCTCAAAGGAGACTGCATATATAGAAAGCCAAACTGTCTATATAACCTATTAAGGATTTCTGAGTCCAGTCCTTTTTGCTTTTATTCTCCCTATTTCTTACTTTATGATATTTATTACCTTTATTTTTTTTTACCTACAATGTATTTTTGAATAGGAAATGTTTACACAGCATTAAATTCTAAAGGGAAAAATTAGTGCTCACTGAAATGTAATACATACTATCCTTATAATCCAAACCACACAGGCCTCTTCTCAGGAGAAACCACTGTCATCTGTTTCTGGTGTGTATTTCCAGAGGTGAAGCATAGCGGTTGGTTATATAGTTGTTTTAACCAGTTCCTTCATTTCTGCCATTTAAGTTGTTTTCAGGGTTGTTGTTTTTTTATTATGAATTCTGTTGTGATGGATATTACTATATGATAGTGATTTTATATATGTATATCTAGGAACTGCTAGGTTAATTTGTATGTGAATTTTACTAGTTTTATCTATTATTATTGTGTTTTCCTATTTCAGTGATTTTCACTGATATATTTATTTTCTTTTCTCTACTTTCTTTGATTTAAATTTGTGCATTCTCCCCACTTTTTAAGGTAAAAGTTTAGATAATTGATCTTAAACCCTTTTTCTTAGTAAAATATCTTCTTGTAGTTGATTTCCAGTTTGATTCTATTTTGGTCACAACACAAACTCTGTATGGTTTCAATCTTTTAAAATTTATTGTGACTTGTAAAAATTCATTGAGACACAGCATATAAATTGGTGAATATTCTTTCAGCACTTGAAAATAAATGTGTATTCTGCAGTTTGTGGGTTTACTCTTCTATAACTGTTCATTAGGTCAAGTTGGTTATCCAAGCGTTCTATTCCCTTACGTTTTTGGTCTAATGTTGCTATCAACTACTAAGAAAGAAATACTAAAAATCTCTAATTATGATTGTGGATTTGTCTATATCTTTCTTTATTTCTGTCGACATTTGGAAATGTATTTTGAAGCTCTGTTATGAGGTGGATGCATGTTTACTATTGTTATGTCATCTTGATGAATTGACCTTTTATCATTATGAAATGTTTTTCTTTATCTCTGATAATATTCCTTATTCTGTAGTTTATTTTGTCTGATCTGAATATAGCCAGTTTTGCTTTCTTATGCTTGATGTTTGCATGGTATATTTTTTCTGTCCTTTTACTTTTTACTTGTCTGTATTTTTGTATTTGATGTGTACCCCTTGTAAATATTGGTTCATGTTTTTTATTGTCTGACAATTCCTGATTTTTAGCAGGAATGTTTTATCACTTACATTTAATTTAACTTTTAATATGCTTTGGGTTAAGCCTACCATCTTGCTGTTTGTTTACTATTTGTCTTATCTCTTTGTTCTTTTTGCTTCTTTTCCTGCCTCGTTTTGAATTAATTGATAGTTTTTAAAATATAGTTTTTTCACTCTATGATTTATTAGCCATATTTTTTGTTTTACTATTATTAGTGATTACTCTAGGGTTTACAACATTCTTTAGGTCAGATAACATATAATTTTACACCCCCCCATTGTTTGTGTTTTTGTTTTCATGCATTTAAATTTTATTTATAATACAAACTAACTGTACAATGTTTAAAGGAATTAAGCTATGAAAGAAAAATATATTTTGTGTTTACCTACACATTTTTCATCTAATGCTCTTTATTCTTTGAGTAAAGCTAACGTTTTCTGCTGGCCTAAACTTCCTTTAACATTTCTTGTAGTGCAGGTCTTCTGACAACAAATCCCTGGGCTTTTGTTTGGGATATGAAATTCTTAGAAAAACTTCTTAATCAATCTACAGATTTTAGATAGTATTGTTGATGCTTCTACATAAAATACCCAGGTTACTTGCTTCCTTACCCCCCTTTCTTCCTAGCTCCCCTGAAGCCAAGTGCTTCATTTCCAAATTACAAGATGACTCTAGCCATTAACCAGTTTGGAAAATGTGAGTTTTACTAACCCCCTCCAGACTACTTCACTTCACAGTTTCTGTCCTCTTTTTATTGCCCCAATTATTAAGGAATACCAGTTCATATCAAATTCAATATAGGTGACCTGCTTACAAGGTCTCTAGTTTCACCAATTTTGTAGACTTGGTATGGTAGGCTCAGTTATCTCATTACACTATAGGCCTTTTTAAGAAGAGGCAACACTAGGGTCTACAAGGCACTGTGGATGACTAATAGAAGGATATTTTAAAAAATTCTTTGTAACATTGTCTGCAGTAATTAAAAAGTTCTATTCTTGTACATGAGCAGTTGAGGCCATTAAAAAAAGGAAAGTGAGCTTTCAAGTTACAAAATATTCATTTTCCTATTTTACAGTTTAACATCTTTTATCTCTTACTGTCAAGATAAATAACATTAGCTGAAGTGTATACTAACCAATCTTATCTCCATCAACTTTAGGAGACTGTTCTCCAACTGCCAATCTTCTGTCACTCTACATTCAATCCATCAGCAAACCTGTCAGGTTTACCTCCAGAATATATTCCAAATGTGAGCACTTTTCTTCACCTCTAGTGCTCCCCCTTAATCCAGGATATTTTGATCTCTTATTTAGAGCTCTCTAATAGCCTCTTAACCTGTCTCCTTGCTTCCACTCTTACCTCCTAAAAGTCTATTTTCTACACAGCAGCCAGAGTCATCCTTTTAAAATCAAAATCAGATTATTTCACCTCTCTGCTTAAAACCTAATGGTTTCCATTTGCACTTAGACTAGCCGCCAGTCTTCACCAGGGCGTATAGTGCCCTGTATGGTCTGCTCCTGCTTCTCAGTGCCCTGCCATTTTACCCCTTACTGATTCTGCTCCAGACACACTGGCCTCTTTGCTTTTCCTGGAATGTGCCAAGCATGCTCCATTTTCTGGGCTTTATTCTCATTGTTTCCTCTTCCTATATGCTCTTCCAGATATTCTCAAAGTTGCCATCATCTATTTATTCAAGCTTCTGTTCAAAGTCGTATCACAGAGTATGTCTAAAACTAGGAATTCTCCTTCTTTGTCCTCTTACCAGCATAGTTACTCTCTATCCCTTCGTCCTTAATATATGAAGGGAAACATCAAATATATAATTCAGGCTAAGTGAGGATTTCCAACAGTAGCCCTTTACGATCACGTATAATCATTTATGGTTCTTAAGCAGTTGGTTTACTACCTAATGTACACTATGAATTATGTAACTGACAAAGTTATTAGAAAACTTACCCAGTTATTAGAGAAGTTATTAGAAAACTTTGTAACCTATTTTTTAGTGAATGTGTATCCCTGCATTATAGAATACATTATTTATGGTTTCATTCTATTTCCACCCTTCTTTGCTTCACATTTAATTTATGTTCTGATGTTATATAATGTATTTTTTTTCAAGCTGTCTTAAATTCTTTCTGGAACAAAGTAATACATAAATAAATAGACCCAGAAGTTATAGCATTGCTTACAGAAGTTTAAATTGGCAGAACTGCCAAACAAAATGAGATCAGTTCTATCTTCCATGTAGTTACCGTTTTTAGTTCAATAGAAAAAAAATGTACAATGACATTAATACATTTTAATATATGAACTTAGGGAAGAGGATTTGATTTTTTTAAGGTAAGGAACATCTGTGGGATAGTGTATCCAGTGTATCTTCTCTGGAACTTTCTTTCCCCATCCATATGTTTAACGCACCTCTTCATCCCAGATGTGTACCCGTACTTCAGCGATTTAGGACTGAAAGACCATGATTGAAGGTCTGAAATGTACTACTACTCCCGAGCTCTAGGCAGCCATGTTTTTCTTTATGTAGGAAAAGCCTTACTGGATTGACAGAAGACTAAACTGGCCCAGGGAAATAGACGAGATATGAGAAATAACCCGTACAAGTTTCATCTATATCTTTGTCCTTCATTTTGTACAGTTCTTCCTTGTACTCGGTAAGACAGCATCAGTTTAGTAAATTCCTCATTTTGCTAAGCTAATTCAAGATAGTTTGGGTCATTTGTAACCAGAAGAGTCCTAATTGATATAGTTAGTTATAGGCAAGTTGATTAGTGGGAAATACATACAGGTACAGAATTCATATCCTTAACCTAAACTACCTGAACCGGAGAGTCTGCCCAAATGTAGATAGCTCTTATTCCTAGAATTGAATTATGAAGATATGCAAGTTGATGAGTATTTAAGAGTATGTAACAATTGTTATTAAAGCAGTTTTTTCCCAAGCATAGACTGTTTCAGTTTTTTGTTTGTTTCTTAATATTCTTCCTTCAGAATCTGACGCCTATGCTTTTATAGGAGGTAATGAAATCACAGATAATATCAGGCTATAAATGGTCATTTGTATTAAAAAGCCCTTGGAATTGAATAAAGTTTTTTGTAATATACATTGAATCATGTGACTGATGTTAGCGACATCCTCAAGGACAAAGCTTTTATCACTGGGAGAGTGTAACAGAAAGAGCTGTCGTCTTCTTTTGCAATCAGCACTTTATACTTAATGTTTAAAAATGTTTGACAAACACAACAGAAAAAAGGTTGTAGATTGGACTTTAAAAATTGGACTTTAAAAATTAATATAGTGAAACAATGTTCTGATTTTTGCCCTTTTGCCACTTAACAGATGAAGAGAATCCACAGTACTTTTCTCAGCTCTATTTTGTTCTTTAAAAAGGTAATGGTATTAAGAAGAAAATTGTTTGCTCTAAATGGTATTGTGACCAGTTGCATTTTGAGGTTTTGTTTTGCATGTGTACATAATTTATGTACAATCATATATAATGATTTTACATATAAGAGAGGGATTCTTGAAATAAACATTTGAAACGCATTTATACTAGGAATCTCAATTTTTTTTCCGAAGAGGCTAGATGCAGGGTAATGGATTAGTTGATTTTAATCTGCTCTCCTAAACCAACTTTTAATGGTTGTACAACTGAAACAGAAAAACAGAGACTACAAACTAATCTTGATAACCTACAAAGTGAAATTTTAATTTTTTATTTCTTCAGTCAATTTAAAGTCAAAGCACATATTTCCTCTAGCTTCAGAATTAGGTTGGTGCCACCACAAAGTAAATGAGGGTCTTTCTTGGGAACTAATGACTTTTGACTTCTCTTTGGGATTAATGTTCCAAGCCACCAATTTATGCCACAGCCAGCTCTACTGAGAAAGTTCTTCCATCCTTTAGGTGCATGTATGATTTCCACCAAGACAGAAGAGTTTAGGAAATGAACTATTTATTCCCCCAATATATCTGGACTAGGATTCCTTTGGTGGCACCAACAGAATCTGTACAAAGACCCTCATCTGGTGATCAAGCCCTCCACACTTAACTGAGGATTCCACTTCAGCATTTCCTACTAAATTTGCCTCTGGAACCTTGAACATCTGGTGGGCATAATTATAAAAGTAGAGAGTTTAGATTCAGGCAGAACTGAGTAAAAATCATTACTCCTTCCTTTGATAGCTGTGCAACCTTGAGAAAATTATTTAGCTTCTCAGTCTTACTGAAAATGCCTGCTACTGTAGAAGATACTATCACAAATTTTGTAACAGGATCTTATTATCTGAAATATCTTCTATAGTAGCATGCATTTTTCATTTCCCTAACATTCCTTAATTCTACCAGGTTCTATATTTCTATCTTCCTTAAGGGTCATGAGCCCAAATACTAGCTCATATACTCCTTTCTTTTATCTTAAATTCTCATCCAAGTAATGTTCTGTGCTTGGTCTCACGATCTTTCAATTGTTTTGCTTCTCCTTAACCTTTCCATTGTGTCCTGTGGAACTTGCCTTATGAGAAAAGGTTACCTTAGGTCCTCAGTCTTTTCTCAGAATTATTCTTGCACTGGCTTACATTGGGAGCTACCCCAAGAATTTAACTACCCCTGGGTCCCTCTTGAGTGAAAACTACTTTGTCTTCTTCATTGTACATCCTCATGTCTGGAACATTGGTTGCTTAGTATTGTTCAGGTTTGTTTTTGCTGCTTGTAATCTATCACTTCTCTATTCTCTGCTAAAAAAATCTCCTGTAATCCAATTATCTTTCGGCGGTATGACTATTTTGCTTTCTTGTGGTCATCTTCTACCACTCTCCAAGTTATTTTTCCGTGTAAATTAAAGGCCTACACCAGGTTGGGAGTCTTTTTCCCTAATCTCATTTTATTCTATTGTTCTAAATGCCGTCACTGGACTCAGTAGAGCTGTCCTGTTTGATAACATAGTCACATAGTTCCTTAACATTATTAACTTTAGTTATCTTCTGTCTTAATGACTCTATTCCTGAAATCTCATCTGATATTGAATAATATCTGGAGATACTGTATAAGCCGATGAATTATTTTCTACGTATCTTACATCTCAGTTCACCCAGGTGAAAGTCTTAGCAGTTGCCCTGCCACATCACACCAGGAACCACTGACTGCTAATTTTATTCTTATTGACAGCCAACCAGCCAATGAATAAATTGACTCTAGAATTTCACCCTTAGAGTGTGCTTTCTAGAATCAGTTGTGTCACCAGTTCTCTTAGATTGGGTCCCCTAGAAGCAGAACTGAAGAGAGAGATCCTTGTGTGGTGATTTATTAAGAGAATACTCTTCAAAAGAAAGTGAGGAAACCAGGAAAGAGCAGAGGAAGAAGGTAGGCAAAGATGTGATTTCAAAAGAAGTCCCACCTCAGCTTGATCCTGTGGGGCACTCTGGAGAGTGAATGGTACCACAGAATTAACTCTCCCGATTATGGGTCTGTCCCTCTGTGGGGCCAAGATGTGATGACTTGGCTTCGGTAACCCTGTATTTGTTACCTATTATGGGCCACCCCTAGGTGGTTGACTCTTTTTTTAATTATTTTTTTTGTTTTAGATCATTTTTTAATTCAATTTATTGGGGTGACATTGGTTAGTAAAATTATATAGGTTTCCAGTGTACATTTCTATAATACGTCATCTGTATACTGTATTGCGTGTTCACCACCCAGAGTCAGTTCTGATGGACGGTTGACTCTTATAACCCAGATATTACTGGGCAAAAAGACTCTCACTGACAGAGGGTAAAATTGGTAATTACCAATTTTAATTAGGTTCCTAGGATTCCACTGTAGGATTGTACTTATATTTTATTTAGCTAGATACCTAATTATTGCACATTTTGATTGTTTCCACATTTCTTTCTATTGTAAACCAATGGAGATGAATGTCTTCTCTAAATAATTGAGTACATGTAAATTTTTAAAAAGCATTAACAAGAATTGGCAAAATGTGAAAAAAAATCCTAGACTCATCACCTTTTTAAAAAATATTTATTTATTTATTTATTTATTTATTTATTTATTTATTTCCCCCTTCTTCCACCCCCCACCCCCGCCCCCACTCCGGTTCAAGCCGTTGTTTCTCAGTCTAGTTGTGTAGGACACAGCTCCCTGGCCCGTGCTGATATTATGAGCCCTGCTCTCCCAAGGACTGAGGTGGTCTGTTGTCGGTCACCAGTCGTCAGTCGGGGGCTCACAGCAGCTCCCAGCTGCTCTCATTGGCTGCCGGCCGCTCATGATGGCTGCCGGCCACTCACGCTGGCCACCGGCCGCTCACGCTGGCCACCGGCCGCTCCTCGGAGCACACAGTAGCACAAGTTAGGAGCACGGCGCTCCAACCACCTGAGCCACCGTGCCGGCCCAACTCATCACCTTTTTGCTATGTCATACCTATACAATTAAAGACGAAATCTGAGTTAGATTTGGTTTAATAGATAGAAATATGTTAAAGTTGTTGCATGGCTATTGAGATAAGAAATGGAAATGAAAATGGAACCAAAAACTATGCAAGAAAAATTTTGATAAATGAAGAGTAGAAGTTTAAATTTGTTAGAGAATATAGTTCTAATATTTAGGTACCCAGATGAATTTTCTAACCCCTTAATAAATATATTGAAATATAAGACTTGGCTGAAAAGCAGGTTGAGGGATCCTCTTATTGACTTTAGGTATGTGAACTCAGACCTGTATGCCACAATTATTCCATAATAAGTAATTTATGAATATCTATATACCCATATGTGGGAAGGAGGCAGCACAAGAAACTGTCCAAAAACACATAAGTTAAGGGGGATGGATTTTTAAAAAAAGAAGAAAGGAAAGTTGTTTATAAAGCTAACACTAGGGATTTAAGTAAAGGAAAAATTGAAGGAAAAAAATATATGCTTTCTTCCAAGTTTATTGAATACATATCACAAGGTATTTATGTAGGAAAAACAAAATACTTACCAAAAAGGAATGAATTAATATAAGATGGAAATTGATAACTCAAATGTCTGAGATGTTCAGTTTTTGAAAAAAAATACATCTTAGCTACAAGGATACATATATATTGCTGTATAAACAACAACAAAAAGATAAATTATTTTCATAAAATTCACAGAAGCAGATGCTTCTGTGACAGTGAGCATGATTGTGTTGTTATTCTACCATCCGCCACTCCTAAAATAAGGAACAAATGTTAAGTGGCAAGAAAATGGTACGTTTTTAAGAATATAGCAAGACTGTAAACATTAAGCAGCATTAGCGTTTCAAAAATAAACAAATTATAGAAAAACTTCATTAATGATTTATGAGAGGATACACATCATGTTAATTAAATTTACAGATGATACTAAATTGGATAGTGTTGACAAAAACAGTAAGAGCGGATAAAAGGGACCTAAAGTGGTTAGAAATATGGGCAGGAAATGAAATGTGATTCAACCTTGAAAAATGTAGCTAATACATCTGGGGAAAATAATCAGAAACACAGCCATTCAATTGGCAGGATATACAGTACTTGGAAAGCAGTAATACCAAGAGACTTTCAGATGATAGTGGGTAGCAAATAATATATGATCTTGTAATGCAATATGAGAGTAAAATCAGTCAATGAGATTTTAGTCTGTATATGCAAAAGCTTCACATCATATAGCTGGAAGATAAAAGTTATGGTACTGTTGAGATCACAATGAGAATACCAGTTTAGATAATTAATGCCTCGAATAAGTAAATTGAGTAGCATTTAAACTGGCAAATAAATGTATAATGGGATTCAGACTTTAACTTGTAGGAAAAGTTTAAAATAACAAAACATAGAACATTTGTTCGTCTCTTACTGAGTCTAGTTATGATAACATTTCACAAATATTTGAAAGATGTAAACGTCATGGAAGCCAAGTCATTTTTAAAGGTAAAATAAGGGATTTATAGTCAAGTAATGGGATGAAATTAAGTAACGGAAATTTAAGACTAAATCCGGGAAATGTTTTCTGACAGTGAAATCTATTAGTCTCTGGAATGGATTCCCTAGAGAGGTGAGGGGAAGTTCCATTGCTGTAGTCATTGGACTAGATCAAGGCTTGGATGACACATTATTAAAAACAAGAGAAAAAAAAAAAAACAAGTAAAAACTAATTTGACCATTCTGCTTTGGGAGGAATGCATACAACAACATTGTTGAGTCTCATCCAGTTGTCTTAGATGGTCTCAGACTTCTCTGACATGTTGTATCCTATCATTGAGAAACTGCATGTTATTTTTTTAATTAATGATTTCTAAAAGGCCAAATTTATATTTTCCAGCTCATGGACTTCAATTTCCTGGGTTATTATTTTTTTCTTCCAAGTCATAGAAATGCTAGCAAAGAAAACACCCCTCCTTTTTCCCTGTTGATGGGATATGGCCTTAAGTATTCCAAGCTTTTTGGATCAGATCAGATGAGGTAGCTGAACTCTGAAGTCTCACTTACAGCAGTGCATTGAAAACATATTTTTGCTGCAGTTTTGCAACCACAACTATGCAATATATAAAAATTCATTCACTTCCTTTCTGGGTTAATCCACAGAGAGATTTTTACCAGATGGTGTCCTGGAGGTACTATTTACTTTTAGCAAAGCAATATAACTGAGTTTGAAAAATATAAAGTATGTACTTCATCCCAACATTAAAACATTATGTTAAATTATCTTTGGCTAAAGTTTGTCTATAACTTTGTTCTGTGTCCCAGCTTAGCAAAATGAATATGTAAGAAGAATTCTTTTTAATTAACAATCAATTTTATCCCAAAGTATAATTATTCTAAGCAAAAACAAATTAAAATTAAATTATGTACCAGACTTTAAGAGGTAAATGTTATATATACATATATTTATGGTTTAAAGTTCATATATACATATACTATATTTCACATTATTCGTCCTTGTTATTATTTGTGTAGAAAGAAGTAAAGAAAATAGAGGTTCTTGCCCGTCACATGCTTAACAGGCTAGCTGGAGAGAAATATGTGAGAAGCAAATATGGGTGGGGCAAATACAGATCTGTTATTTAATAAAAGCATTTAGATGGAATTGTGCAAATTTTGTAGAAGGTGACAAATAGATTTGATTCAGTGGAGTGAAGAATCTGTGAGGTCTAATAAGAAATGAGTTGGTGAACTGGGACCACAGATATGGAATAGAGTGTATTAAGTCTCTCTAGAGAAACAGAACCAATAGGATGGAGAGTGAGTGTGTGTGGGTGTGCGTATCAATCTGATCTAATCTATATGTTTTTTATGGTTATGGAGGCTGGCAAGTCCAAACTCTACAGAACTGGTGTTCCAGTTCAAAGGCCAGCAGGCAGGAAGAGCTGATATGACAGTGAAGGCTGTCACACAGGAGAATTCTCTCTTACTCAGGGGAGGGTCAGTCTTTTATTTTATTCATACCTTCAACTGATCAGATGAATCTCACCCACATTATAGAGGGAAATCTGCTTTACCCGGTTTACTGGGTAAATGTTAATCTCATCCAAAAACATCTCATAGAAACACCCAGAATAATGTTTGACCTGTGGTCTGGGTACCCTGTGGTCCAGTCGTTTGACACAAATTAACTGTCACACAGAGGCTGAAAAGAATTTGAACTATAGAGAACAGTTGTAAGTTTTTGTATAGGGAAATAACATAATAGAAGTAGCATTTGAAGACTGTTCTAATAGCAGTAAATAGAAAAGGTAGGAGAAGCAGAGGTGATTCAAGAGAAGTTTGTAGCTGTGTGAAAAGAAAGAAAGAAAATCCAAAAGATTTCTTATCATGCCTTGATCATGAGCTACAAGTGTAAAGAAAGACTAATTTGAATTAAAGATAGATATTAGTCTTGATTCACAGTTGTTAAGTGGAAATGGGAAACTTGAGAAGATTATTTTGCTTTATTTGGTATCCAAAAATGATTTCTTTTGTCCACCTGTGAAAAATAAGTTTGAAAACCACAATTTTCTTCTTTACCCTTAAATACATACTTTTTTGAATTTTAAGGGAAATAAAGGATCAGTTCTAATATTGGTATAATTAAAACATAGTATAGTATAATATGTCATAAAGAATGTAATAGTATAAGATAAAATTTAGATGTTAACAAATCATCCAAGTCGAAGTGAGTTACATAAGGTATATAAGTACAAGTGAGTTGAAAACTGCTTCCCCCCCACCCTTGTTCATTAAGTGGTATTACACCAAGAAAGCAACTCTTCTAATATCACAGAACTTGCACACCTGTTTTCCAGTCTGGCGATGTTTACATATGTTTTGCATTGTTATAAACAAAATTCAAAAGTTCCTAATTAAGTAGGCAAGAAAAACGTAGGTTAGAGGTAAATCTTGGCTTTTACAATTCATACTTTTAAACAATATACCTTAAGTCTAAATCACAGAAGCAGAATTCAAACTTACATAAATAGAATTTATATGTTTGTATAATACTAACTTAAGACAATTCTGAATTATTGTAGCCTGCTGGGTAGCAGACAGTTCAACTAGCAGAGTTTTTACTTCTTTGTATTTATTATTTGTATTGCTTTTGCTGCAACTTCCAACTTCTTTTCTCCCAAACCTTGTAGAGGTTCCTTAGATGCCAATACCGAAGAAAGAGCAGGAGTCTGAGTGGGAGAGGTCTGAATCTCCACTCTGCTTCAACCAGGGCAACTTCAGATTATTTTTGCTTTATTGGTTTTCCAAAAAAGATTTCTTTTTTCCACTCCTGAAAAAACAATTTTGAAAAACCACAATTTTATTATACTTTACTCAAATATATTAGAAATATTTCTGTCAGTTATGCCTAAAAGTAAAGGCAAATAATAATAATATATATAAATATATATTTAATAATAGATATTTAAATAATCTATGTCTAACTTAGGAATAGAACTTTTTAAAATTAGTTTCAGGTGTACAAAACAATGTAATAGACATTTATACCCCTCACAAAGTAATAACTCTCCTCCCCCAATCTACTACCCCTCTGATATTGTATATAGCTGTTACAATTCCAATGATTCTAGGAATAGAACTCTTTTATAAACATAAAACTATGATTCTACTTTTTAAAACAGAATTATTGAGATACAATTTATATTCCATGCAATTTACTCATTTAAAGTGCACAATTTAATTGTTTTGATTATATTCACAGTTATGCAACTATTACCACAATCAATCTTGGGACAATTTCATTACCCCAGGAAATAAAATGCATACACATTAGCAGTCACTCCGTATTCCCCCCTAACCCTCCTAGCCCTAGGCAACCTTTAATCTACTTTTTGTCTCTATGGATTTTTCTATTCTGGACATTTCATATAAAAGGAATCACATAATATGTGGTCTTTTGTGAATGGCATCTTTCACTTAACATGATGCTTTTAAGGTTCATTCATGTTCATGTTCATAGCATGAATCAATATTTCATTCCTTTTTATTCCTGAATAATATTCTGTGTAGATACCGAGGTCAGACAGTTAAGTTCACAAACTCATCCTACAAAATGTGCTACATGCCTCAGTGCTGAATATCACTACGGTCACCTTTGAAGTACTCCCCTTGGGAAGCTATGCACCAATGCCAGCACCTAGTCCACCCTTCAAAGCAATTTTGGAACTTTTTTTCTGGAATGGCCATCAGAGCTGTCATCACATTACCCTTAATGTCCTGAATGTCATTAAAATATCTTCCTTCAATATTTCCTTTATCTTTGGGTAAAGAAAGAAGTCATTGGGGCCAGGTCAGGTGAGTAGGGAGGGTGTTCCACTACAGTTATTTGTTTCCTGGCTAAAAACTCCCTCAGAGACAGTGCCGTGTGAACTGGTCCATTGTCATGATGCGAGAGCCATGAATTGTTGGCGAAAAGTTGAGGTCATCTAACTTTTTCATGCAGCCTATTCAGCACTTCGAAATAGTAAACTTGGTTAACTGTCCAGTTGGTACAAATTCATAATGAATAATCCCTCTGACATCAAAAATGGTTAGCAACAGCATTGTAACAAGTTCACAAACTTAGTTGTCAGACCTCATATTACCATATTTTATTTTTATGATTCCAGTTTTGCACATGCAACTTACACAAATTTTTATTAGCATTATGTACAAGGGTAGAAGACCACTTACAAACCATGTAAAATTTTCAATTGATTCAGATATAATTACTGCATACAAGGTGATGTGATAAACACCATAAGAGAGACCAAAAGAAGGTAAAATAACTATTTTAAGAATACTGTTTCATCAGAAACTCATAGACACAGACAATAGTTTAGTGGTTACCAGAGGGTAAGGGGGGTGGGGGGGGAGAGGTGAGGGTAAGGGGGATCGAATATATGGTGATGGAAGAACTGACTCTGGGTGATGAACATACAATGGGATTTATAGATGATGTAATACAGAATTGTACACCTGAAATCTATGTAATTTTACTAACAATTGTCACCCAATAAATTTAAAAAATAAATTAAAAATAAAAAAGAATACTGTTTCATGATTTACTAAGCTCCTCGTATTTTCTACTATTCTCACTCCGCTACTCAGCAAGGTGGATAAGCATCCTTGTTGCTAATCACAAAGAATTAGAACTTTGTGCAAGTTGTTTAACCTTTCTGGGACTGTTTACTTATCTGAGAGACAAAATGGTATTATTAGAAAATATAAATGAAATAATATGTATAAAGTGTTTAAACAGGACCTGAAACATAGTTACTTCTCAATAAATATGCTAAGGTCAGAAAACTAATTGCCTTCTAGGACCACACTATTAGATGTTCAGTAGCGACATGTGGCTAATGGCTATTGTATTGGACAGCAAAGATAAAACATTTCCATCATTGTAGAAAGTTCTATCTAACAACACTGCTCTAGGATCTTAAAATGCAGTGTTATGGATAGAACATACACATTACTACTAAATAAGGAAGAAAACTCTTAGGGAGTGATTTAGACAGTATTGTATATGCACAGAGTGGGTTGGGATCTCATCCTTCTGTAATGGTCCAAGTCCTGAGAGGAGATGTTACTTGAGCTAGACCTTGAAGGATAGGTACACAGAAAGGAAGGGGATCATTTAGTAGTAGCAGATTCAGCAAGTACATACCAGCAGCACAAGTCATTTAAATGAAGTATTTACGGGAGAGAGAGTAGTGAAAATAACACTAAGGAATCAGCGAAGGATTATATTATAGAGGGTTTTTCCTTGTTTAAAGTGTTTTGTGCTTCTTTCTGTCAACATTGAAAGGCATCAGATTTTGAGCAGGGAAATGATGCATACTTTTATTTAATCTTTAAAAGTGATTCATAGTATACCAGTTTTCCTTGTAATGGCCTTTATAGCAAATAAAATCATTTTTTTTCTGGATCAGGATCCAATCCAGGATCACACACTGCATTTATTGTTGTCATATCTCTTAGTCTCCTTTAATCTCGAATCATTTCTCTGTCAGTCTATGTCTTTCATGAGTTTGACATTTTTTAAGGAGTACAGGCTAGATATTTTGAAAGATGTCCCTCAATTTGGGTTTATCTGATGTTTCTTTATGACTAGATTCAGGTTATGAATTTTTGGTAAGGATATCACAGAAGTGATGTATCGTCCTCAGCGTATCATGTTTGGAGATATTTGATGTCTTTTTTTCCCATTTTTGTTGATGTTACCTTACGGCATTTGGTTCAGGTGGTAGTTGGCAGGTTTCTCCATTGTGAAGATACTTTTTTTCTCCCTTGTAATTAATAAAAATTTTGTAGACAGATAATGTGAGACCATAGAGATATCCTATTCCTCATCAAACTTTCACTCACTATTGTAACATATATTGATGATTTTTACCTAAATCTTTTTGCTATGCTACTTGACAAATAGTGATATTCTAACTCTATTATTCCTTCTACATTTGCTAGTTGGTGTTCTACTCTAAGGAAAAGCTTTCCCTTCTCTCCCATTTAAAAATAAATTTGTATCAGTATGGACTCATGGATTTCACATTATTTCAATGCTTATGCTGTTCCAAATTTAGCCAGTCGAAAGCTCTTCAAAAGTTGGTCCTTGTGTCCCTTTGACTGTCTCCAGCATTTTTTGATCACTTCCTTGCTTTCTGATACCACAAGACATTCTTGGCTTATCTTATACATTGCTTCCCTCAGTCCTTCAATAAGCATTTCTCCAAGGAGTCCTGCTTTATTTTAATGCTTAAAATCAAGGTCTGCATATTAGGTATGCTTATTATCACCAGATTTTCAGTTCTTCTAGGCCCAGTGTTGTCTTTCGAATCATCTAAGTATATTACCTTTAAAAGAATTACAATTTAAAAATTTAGACCTGACTATACTTGAAATCACAAATAGATTGTAAAGCCAGTGAATACACCATTAGGAAGAAAATTTAATATAGTGTTTGAATATGCAGAATTTGGAGTTGGATAGCTCTTGGTTCAAATTTACCACCACCACTTACTAGTTTTGTAATTTCATTTTGTTTACCTGGCAATATACCTTATTGGGTTGTTGTGATAATTTGATGAGATGTAAAACTAGTGACACGTAACATACATTTAAACATAGGTAATGCTTTGTGAGTAACTATACTTATACTTAGCACAGTATTAAACTTTATATTCAGGAACACTTGTTGAGTTGAATTATAATGCTTTTCCCCATTAACTATAAGATACATTTCTAGATTCATTAGTAGTGGAATGTTCCTGAGCATTCTCTAAGACCATGAAAAATATATGGAGTCAAATAACTTACAGACATGGAGACAAAAAAAAAAAAAAGCAGACTAGAGTTGTTCTTCAGCTCCTGGATGTTCTGAGTTGATAGAAACTTGAGTTAACATTGCCTAGATCAGACTTGTTAGGTATAGGCAGAAATAATTTATGAAAACCATTTATTCCGAAAACCTTTAACCTATACGCGTCTTATTACTAAATTTCCTCAGGTCTAATATTATAGTATTTTATGCTTTGCCACTTTAGGAATAGAGGATGAAAGTGAGATGCTGGAAGAATAGCAGAATATTGGATTTAATATATAATAGATCTCATGCACTTTAGCATAGAGAGGAATAGAGAAGATAATGTTATTGTAAATTAGATTTTCACCTGGTTCATACTTGTCGTGCAATATATAAGTGTTCAAATAGATTCTCATCAAGTTCAGGAAGATGGCAAGTTGATTAGTTTTGCAGCCACAACTATTTTCTTATTCTCCAATAGTTATGAACCATTTCATATTCAAAATACAGAAGTAGCCACTGAAGGAACTACTATTATTTCCACTAGTATTTACTCCTACCTTGCCAAATCAGCAAAATATTGAGTGCTTTGGATGGGGCGGGGAAAAAGGGCAAACCTGTGCCACTATGGTGGTGGATGATCACATGTACTATAGCAAAGAGTAGTGCTGGACAAGCACTTTTCCTTCAGCATAGCTTTCTACATTATGTAACCTGTTCTTATGATTATTTGAACCAGCAGGGGAAAAAAGAACAAGTCTAATTTAGAAAATGATTGCCAACATGAATTAGATATTTCTCCTACTTGTCTTTACAAAGTTTACCTTATAGGGATATACGCGTATATTCTTGGAGTGGGTGGGTAGAGTGTGTGCATGTGCACATATGTGTGCATTTTAGAAATAATGAAGAAATAGAGACAAAAAATGTGATGGGTAGCTAACAAGTTTCCTTCTACAGACATGTAGGCAAAAATATGGAGGAGAAAATAAGGAGCTAAGGTAGTTATTACACGAGAATTATGTAATAACTGTATAATGGGATTTCGTATATATTTTGAAAGTAAGATTTTCTTATATTCCACATTACCTTATATTTGCACTTATTTTCTGAGCAGCATAGTGAGGATCAATGTGCTATTATATATATGGTACCTTTAGGTTCACAGTTAAAAGATATTACAAAATAGTTCTTCCTACTGTAAAAAAAGCATTGCAGTGCGGCACAGACTTGTCATAACATGTGCAGCCGTTCTCAGAAGACAATGCAGAAAAGACAATGCAGTGAGTTTGTCACTGCTCCAAACTTCTCAGTGATTATTAATGAATATTTCAACTTGGACATATAAAACTATAAACTAGATTGCATTAGGTCTCAGTACAAAAAATTGCTAGTGGGATGTTGGGTTTTCAATTTCCATTGCTTTTCAGGGTTGCTCTAAAATTATTATTTCTTAAAATATAAAACAAGTGTTGAGATGTAGGCCTTTATCTTTTGTTACTCCTTATACTCACCCTGCATAATATCATCAACTCTAATAGTTTTACCAGATTTAAATCTATGGCAACTTAAACCACACCTCACTGTCACCATTGTCTACTGTACCAATACAGAAACAACCCTTAGTGCTCCAAACAGATCATACTTTTACTTCATACTGTTTGCTCTACCAGGAACAACTGATTCTCAGGAGCCCTGCTGTTTCACTCCAGGTCTTATTTACTTGACTTTTCTTTATACTTCAAGATAACTCGCAAGCCACATCTACTAGAATGGTTTTCCCAACTACCTACCACCTGTTCATGGGCTTTCTCTCCATCATCATGATGTCTGGGGAAGTGCCCCAAATTTTGTTCCCATAGCATTGTGCACTTCCTGGTTTCATTCCTCAAAGCATATTGAATAACATATTTCAATGATAGGAGACTATATCACATTATTTAATTTATTTTTTTATTTTCCCAGATTTATTGAGATATAATTGATAAATAACACATTATTTTAAATTGAAAAAATACAACCTATATAACAATCCACTAAGGATATATGCAAAACATAAAGCCTTTAAAAACTAACTACTTTTTAAGTGTATAATAAACTCAGTGAGCATATTTATATGTGACATGAAACAAATGCACAGTATCAAACACGAATTTCATTAAGATTCTATATTGCAAAGAACATGTATTAAAATGTAAATAAACAGGAAAAAATAGCATTTAAGTACTTTTGGAATGGCAGAAATCAAAAAATCTGTTCCTCCATTAAAGTAACAAAACCTCTGGCAGAATGGTCAAAATCAACTTTTAGAGACCTTTGGAATTTAATCAAAGCCTTGCAACAATCTGAGGAGCACTTAATCAAGAAAAATGGCTGAGTCTCAATATGAACAACAAGCTTTGTGGTGTTTTAACTTGCTTTATTCCTATAATCTTCTCCCAAGCTCCACAGTAACCTTGAAAACCAACACTCTCAGAACCACAGAAGCCATGAAAACCAGCAGCTCCTGGAAGAGGTAGAATGGGTTTGAGCTCTCCAAGAAACTCCATCCCCAGAGACCTGTCACTGACCTGACAGCTCCCTGGAAAAGCCCTGTTCACTGGCCTTGTCTTTATTTGATCTCACTCAGAGCTCACTCAGTGAGGAAAACTCTATTGCTGGGGTAGTTGTTGAAAACAGAACCGATTTTTTAATATTACAGCTGCCCAAAGCAGTGATACAAGTTGGGGCCAACAAAAGGGTGACTGACATAAATAAATGAAAAAAATCTAGGGAATGAGATGTGTATAGGAGGCTTTGAAAATCTCAAACACACTCCTAGAAATCTAGAAGGTCACATGCATGTGCAGGTCGCAGAAATACCTGAGACCTGAAGATCTCATCTCTGTGTAGACTTAATGTTTTGTATAAGCAGGTAGTGAAGAAGACAGTAATACAGGAATAAAGGAACAAAAGTTATAAGACCTTCAGAGAGCAAATAAGCAAATGGGGAATGTAAATCCTATGTTATCAGTAATTACATTAACCATAAGTAGATTAAACACTCCAATCAACAGAAAGATTTGCAGAATGGATTAAAAAGCATAATCCCATCATATGATAGCTACAGAAAACTTACTTTAGATTCAAAGACACAAATATGTTAAAAATAAAGGATAGAAAGTACAGATCATGGAAACAGTAACCAAAATAGAGCTGAAGTGGCTATACTAATAACTGACAAAATAGACTTTAAGACAAAAATTGGTTGAGTCAAAGCAGGACAATTTATAAGAAAGTGTTAATCCATTAAAAAAACAAAAAATTATACGTATATGCCCTAATAATAGACCCCCAAACACACAAAGCAACAGCTGACAGAATTGAAGAGAGAAATAGACAATTAAAAAATAATAGAGACTTCATACCCCACTCTCAGTAATTGATAGAAGAACTAGAAAGATCAACCAAGAAATGGAAGACTACCAACAAACACTACCAACTAACAAGAACTAAGAGAACTAACAGACATCTATAAAACACTCCACCCAACAGCAGCTAAAGTGTACATGAGATATTCTGCAGAGTAGGCTATATATATACACTATAGGCTATATATATACACAATATATATATATATATATATATATATATATATTCTCAAGTGTACATGATATATATATATATATATATAGCCTACTCTGCAGAATATCTCATGTACACTTGGACAAAAACACATGATCATTTCAATAGATGCAGAATAAGCTTTTGACAAAATTCAACGTACTTTCATGATAAAACACTTAACCAACTGGAAATAGAATGCAACTGGAAATAGAAAGGAAATCCCTTAACCTGATAAAATGCATGTATGAAAAATCCACAGCTCACATCATACTTAATGGTAACAGACTAAATACTTTCCACCTAAGATCAGGAACAAGATGAGGTTGTCCACTGTCAACACTTCTATTTAACATTGTACTGAAAACTCTAACAAGTTTAAGCAAGAAAAAGGAATAATCAGCATCCAGATTGGAGGAAAAAAAATAAATATAACTCTGCAAATGGTGTGATCTCATATATAGAAAACACTAAATAATACACACACACACACACACACACACACACACACACACACAAAAGCAACCAAATATTATTAGGACTGTTAAATGAGTTGATCAAGGTTGCAGGATAAAAGACCAATATACAGAAATAAATTGTATTTCTATACACTTGTTCCCACAATGTGAGCCCAACTTCAAAACTTACTACAAAGCTACAGTAATCAAGACTTTATGGCACCAACATAATAATACACATATAGATGAGTAGATTAGAATTAAAGTTCTAGAAATGAACTCTGAAATTTATGGTCAATTAATTTTTGAAAATGACAAGACAATTCACTGGGGGAAAGAATATTTTCAACAAATTGTACTAGGAGAACTGGATATCCACATGGAAAAGAATGAAATTTGACCCCTACCTCAAACCATGCATGAAAAACAGCTCAAAGTAGGTTGTATGCCTAAATGAAGAACTAGAACTCTTAGCAGAAAACACAGGAGTAAATATTGATGACCTTGAGTTAGACAGTGGTTTCTAAGACCACAGTGATCCCCCCAAAAAAATTGATAAAATAGGCTTCATCAAAATTAAAAACTTTTGTGCTTTAAAGGATTCTGTCAAGAAAGTGAAAAGACAACCACAGAATAATACGCTAAATTATTTGCAAATCATATACCTCACAAGGGACTTGTATCAGGAATATATGTGCTTTTAAACTCTCACAACAATAAAAAGCACCAAACCACCCAGTTTAATGAATCTGCAAAGGATATGAAGTTTTTCAAAAGAAGATATACGAATGAAAAATACTCAATATTATTAGTCATTAGGGATATTCAAATAGAAGCCACAATGAGATACCACTTAATTCCTACTGTAAAGGCTAAAATAAAAATGACAGTAACAAAGTGTTGACAAGGATGTAGAGTAATTGGAACCCTCATGTATTATTAGTGGGAATGTAAATAGCACAGCCACTTTGGAAAGCAGTTTCGCAAAATGTTACACAGAATTAATCATATGTCCCAATAATTCTATTCCTAGGAATATACCCAAGAGAAATGGAACATGGACATGTCCACATGGAGAAATGGACATGTCCACATAAAAACTTGTATGCCACGTTCATAAGAGAATTTTTTAAAAAAAGATTTTATTGGGGAAGGGGAACAGGACTTTATTGGGGAACAGTGTGTACTTCCAGGACATTTTTTTCCAAGTCAAGTTGTTGTCCTTTCAATCTTAGTTGTGGAGGGTGCCGTTCAGCTTCAAGTTGTTGTCCTTTCAGTCTTAGTTGTGGCGGGTGCCGTTCAGCTTCAAGTTGTCCTTTCAGTCTTAGTTGTGGAGGGCACAGCTCAGCTCCAGGTCCAGTTTCCATTTCTAGTTGCAGGGGGTGCAGCCCACCATCCCTTGAGGGAGTCAAACCGGCAACCTTGTGGTTGAGAGGATGCGCTCCAACCAACTGAGCCATCTGGGAGCTCAGCGGCAGCTCAGCTCAAGGTTCCGTGTTCGATCTTAGTTGCAGGGGGCGCTGCCCACCATCCCTTGCGGGACTCGAGGAATTGAACTGGCAACCTTGTGGTTGAGAGCCCACTGGCCCATGTGGGAATCGAACTGGCAGCCTTCGGAGTTAGGAGTATGGAGCTCCAACCGCCTGAGCCACCGGGCAGGCCCAAGAGCATTTTTTATAATACCAAAAAATGAAATGTACTGGGAGCTAGAAGTAGAAACTAAGATAAGCCTAAATGGACATTAGGAATGTATCAAAACTGTTTTCCTAAGAACTAGTAGAATCAGCCATTATTTCTGTATAGATTCTGGGCAACTGGGCATTATGTTAAGGGCAGTTATATTTTGCTGGGTCCTCTGGGAACCCAGTTTCTGCCAATAGTAATGCCCAGTAAGACTGGCATTTTCCTGAACTGTGAGTTGGGTGAGGTTATAGAATATGAATAATAGGTTTCTTCTGTGTACTTTTAATTTATTTTTTTATTATTTCAGGTGTACAAAACAACATGGTTAGACATGGTTAGACACGCCTCACAAAATGATAACCCCAACAAGTCTGCTACCCATCTGACACCATACATAGCTATTACAATACCATTGACTATATTCCCTACGCTATACTTTACAAGCTGTGACTATATACATATGTATATATTTTTAATTATAGTTGAAATTCAATGTAATATTTATAAGTTTCAGGTATACAGCACAGTGGTTAGGCATTTATATAATTTATGGAGTGATCCCCCCAATAAGTAGTACCCATCTCATACCAATATCGTTTTTACAATGTTATTGACTATATTCTCTATACTGTATTTCACATCGCTGTGACTGTTTTGTGACTACTAATTTGTACTTCCTATTTCCTTCACCTTTCTCACCTAACCTCCCAAATCCCCTCCCATCTAGCAGCCATCAGTTTGTTCTCTATGAGTCTATTTCTGTCTTGTTTGCTCGTTTAATCTATTCTTTAGATTCCACATGTAAATGAGATCAAATGGTATTTGTCTTTCTCGGTCTGACTTATTTCATTTAGCATATATCTATCCATTTTGTTGCAAATGGTAAGAGATCATTCTTTTTTTATGGCAGAGTAATAATCCATTGTATATTTATGCCACAATTTCTTTATCCAATTGTCTATTGATGGGCATTTTGGTTGTTTCCATTTGTTGGCTATTGTGAATAGTGCTGCAATAAACATAGGGGTGCATATATTTTTTTGAATTAGTGTTTTGGATTTCTTTGGATAAATACCCAGGGGTGGAATTGTTGGGTCATAAGATAGCTCTACTTTTAATTTTTTGAGGAACCTCCAGACTGTTTTCCATAGTGCCTGCAATTTGCAATCCTACCAACAATGCACAAGGGTTCCTCTTTCTCCACATCCTTGCCAGCACTTGTTGTTTGTTGATTTATTGATGATGGCGATTCTGACAGAAGTGAGGTGATATCTCATTGTGGTTTTAATTTGCATTTCTCTGATGATTAGTGATGATGTTGAGCATCTTTTCGTATGTCTACTAGCTATCTGTATGTTCTCTTTGGAGAAATGTCTATTCAGGTTCTCTGCCTATTTTTAATTGGATTGTTTGGGGATTTTTTTTGTGTGTGTTGAGTTGTATGAGTTTTTAAATAAATTTTGGACATTAACCTCTTATCAGATATATCATGGGCGAATATGTTCTCCCATTCAGTAGGATGTCTTTTTGTTTTGTTGATGATTTACTTTGCGGTGAAAAAATTTTTTAGTTTGATGTAGTCCCATTTGTTTATTTTTTCTTTTCTCTTACCTGAGGAGATATATCAGTAAAATATTACTAAGGGTAATGTCTGATAGTTGACTTTCTATATTTTCTTCTGGAAGTTTTATGGTTTTGAGTCTTACATTTAAGTCATTAATCCATTTTGAGTTTTTTCTTGTATATGGCATAAGAAGGTGGTCCACTTTCATTTTTTTGCATGTATCTGTCCAGTTTTACCAGCACCATTTATTGAATAGACTGTCTTTACCCCAGTGTAAATTCTTGCTTCTTTTGTCATAGATTAAATGACCGTATAGGCATGAGTTTATTTCTGAGCTTTCTGTTCTCGTCCATTGATTTATGTGTCTGTTTTTATGCCAGTACCATGCTGTTTTGATTTCTATGGCCTTGTAGTATAATTTGATATCAGATAGTGTGATACTCCCAGCTTTGTTCTTCTTTCTGAGTATTGCCATGGCATTTGGGGTCTTTTATGGTTCCATATAAATTTTAGGATTATTTGTTCTAGTGCTGTGAAAAATGCCATTGGTATTTTGTTAGGGATTGTATTAATCTATATATTGCTTTGGGTAATATGGGTATTTTAACTATGTTAATTCTTCCTATCTGTGAGCATGGTATATGTTTCCATTTATTTGTGTCTTCTTTAATTTCTCTCTTCAATGTCTTATAATTTTCTGAGTACAGGTCCTTTACTTCCTTGGTTAAATTTATTCCTAAGTAATTTTTTTTTATGCAATCATAAGTGGGGTTGTTTTTTTAATTTCTGTTTCTGATAGTTCGTTATTGGTGTATAAAAATGCAACCATTTTCTGAATATTAATTTTGTATCCTGCTACTTAACTAAATTGATTTATCAGTTCTAATAGTTTTCTGGGTGGACTCTTTGAGGTTCTCAATAGATAGTATCATGCCATCTGTAATAATGACAGTTTTACTTCTTCTTTTCCCACTTGGATGCCTTATTTATTTATTTATTTAGTCAGTCAGTCAGTCAGTCTTCTTGTTGTGGCTAGGACTTCCAGTGCTATGTTGAATAAAAGTGGGCATTTTTTCTTTTCCTCACGTTAAGGAGAATGCTTTTAGCTTTTTCCCATTGAGTATGATATAAGCTGTGGGTTTGCCATATATGGCCTTTATTATGTTGAGATGTGGTCTCTCTATTCCCACTTTGCTGAGACTTTTTATTGTAAATGGGTGCTGGATTTTGTCAAATGCTTTTTCTGCATCTATGATATGACCACATGCTTTTTATTTTTAAATTTGTTTATGTGGTATATCATGTTAATTGATTTGCAGATACTGAACCAACCTTGCCTACCAGAAATGAATCCCACTTGATCGTAATGTATGGCTGAATTCGGCTTGCTAATATTTTGTTGAGGAGTTTTGAATCTATGTTCATTAGGGATATGGGCCTATAGTTTTCTTTTTTTTGTAATGTCTTTATCTGGTTTTGGAATCAGAGTAATGGTGACCTTGTAAAATGAACTTAGATTTTTTTGGAATAGTTTGAGGAGAATAGGTGTTAATTATGTTTTAAATGTTTGGTACAATTCACCTGTGAAGCCATCTGGTCCGTGACTTGTTTGTTGTGAGTTTGTTGATTACTGATTGGATTTCATTGGTAGTAATTGATCTGTTCAGATTTTATGTTTCTTTTTTATTTAGCCTTGGAAGATTGTATGCTTCTAGGAATTTATCCATTTCTTCCAGATCGTCCAATTTGGTGGTGTATAGTTGCTCATAGTATTTTCTTAATTTTTTTTTTTTTTTAAATATTTCTGTGGTGTCTGTTTGTCACTTCTCTTTCATTTCTTATTTATTTGGGTTCTCTATCTTTTTTATTGGTGAATCTGCTTAAAGGTTTGTCCATTTTTTTATCTTTAAAAGTTAAAAAGTAAATCTTGGTTTCATTGATCTTTTGTTTTTTGTTTTCTTTTTACAGTCTCTGTTTCCTTTATTTCCTCACTGATCTATATTATTTCCTTCCTTGTACTCATTTTGGGTTTTGTTTACTGTTCTTTTTCTTGTTCCTTTAATTTAAATTTAGACTGTTTACTCGAGCTTTTTGTTGTTGTTGTTGTTTCTCAAGGTTGGCCAACATTGCTATGAATTTCCCTGTTAGGATTGCTTCCTCTGTGCCCCATAGATTTTTGGATCATTGTGTTTTCATTTTCATTTGACTCAAGGTGTCTTTCAATTTCTTCCTTGATCTCATTGTTGACCCATTCTTTATTTAGTAGCATGTTATTTAGCCTCTATGTGTTTGTGTGTTTTTCAGTTTTTTTCTTGTAATTCATTTCTAGTTTCATACCATTGTAGTCAGAGAAGACACTTGATATGATTTCAGTCTTCTTAAATTCATTGAGACATGTTTTGTTGCCTAATATGTGGTCTATCTTGGAAATGTTCCATGTGCACTTGAAAACAATTATATTCTTCTGCTTTGGGGTGAAATGTTCTAAAAATATCAATAAAATCCATCTGGTCTAGTGTGTCATTTAAGGCTGCTGTGTCTATGTTGATTGTCTGTCTGGAAGATCTGTCCATTGGTGTCAGTGGAGTGTTCAAGTTGTTAAACTCCCCTCTATGATTGTGTTACTGTTGATCTCTGCCTTTATGTCAGCAATATTTGTTTCATATATTTAGGTGCTCCTATGTTGGGTGCATTAATATTTACTAGGGTGATGTCCTCTTGTTGGATTGATCCCCTTATTATCACTGTGTTTCCCCGAAAATAAGACCTAGCCATACCATCAGCTCTAATGCATCTTTTGAAGCAAAAATTAACATAAGATCTGGTCTTATTTTTATATAATATAGGACCGGGTCTTATAATATAATATAATATAATATAATATAATATAATATAATATAATATAATATAATATAATACTAGGTTTATATTAATTTTTGCTCCAAAAGACTCATTAAGAGCTGATGATCTGGCTAGGTCTTATTTTTGGTGAAACATGGTATGTCATGTCCTTCTTTGCCTCTTATTATAGTTTTGTTTTAAAGTCTATTTTGTTTGATATAGATTTTGCTACCCCAGTTTTTTTCTGGTTTCCATTTGCATGAAATATCTTTTTCCATCCCTTTACTTTCAGTTTGTGTGTCTCGCCATCTGAGGTGGGTATCTTGTAGACAGCATATGCATGGGTCTTGTTTTCTTATCCATTCAGCTACCCTATGTCTTTTGATTGGGATATTTAATCCATTTACATATAAAGTGATTATTGGTAAGTATATAATCTTTGCCATTTTATTATTCATATTTTTTATCTTCATTTGTTTGTTTTCTCCTTTCTTCTGCTTAAGGAGTCCTTTTGAAATTTCTTGTAATACTGGATTGGTAGTAATGAATTCCTTTAGCTCTTTTTTGTCTGGGAAGCTCTTTATCTCTCCTTCAATTTTAAATGATAACCTTGCCGGGTAGCCTTGGTTGTAGGCCTTGGTTTGTCATTACTTTGAATATTTCCTGCCACTCCCTTCTGGCCTGCAAAGTTTCTGTTGAGGAATCAATCAGCTGATCGTCTTATGGGAGCTGCCTTATAAGTAACTAGTTGTCTTTCTCTTGCTGCTTTTAGTATTCTCTCTTTGTCTTTAACTTTTGCCATTTTAATTATGAAATGTCTTTGTGTGGGCCTGTTTGGGCTCATCTTGTTTGGGACTCTCTGTGCTTTCTGGGCTTGTGTGTCTGTTTCCTTCTCCAGGTAAGGGACATTTTCAGTCATTATTTCTTCAAATAGATTCTCGATCCCTCACTCTCTCTCTTCTCATTTTGGTACCCCATGATGCGAATGTTGTTATGCTTGATGTTGTCCCACAGGTCCCTTCAACTATCTCCATTTTATTTTTTTTTTTATTTTTTTTTTGCTTTTTGTTGTTCTGATTGGGTGTTTTCTGCCTTCTTGTCCTCTAAATCACTGATTCAGTCCTCTGCTTCATCTAATCTGCTGTTGATTCCTTCTAATGTATTCTTCATTTCTGTTGTTGTATTCTTTATTTCTGACTAGTTCCTTTACATGGTTACTATGTTCTTCTTTATGCTATCTCTTTGTTGAATTTCTCACTAAGCTAAGCATTCTTATAACCAACGTTTTAAGCTTTATCTCTGGTAGGTTGGTTGACTCTATTTCCTTTAGTTCTATTTCTGGAGGTTTCTCCAGTTCTTTTATTTCAGTCATGTTTCTTTGTTTCCTCATTCTGGCTGCCTCTCTGTGTTTGCTTCTGTGTATTAGGTAGATCTCCTATGTCTCTCCATCTTTTCTGGGTGGCCTTATATAGTATGTGTCCTGTGTGGTCTAATGGTTCAGTCTCTGTAATCTCTTATGTGTGTGTTCCAGGAGTGTCCCTTGAATGTACTGTGTATGTTCTCCTGTTGTAGTTGAGCCTTGATTGCTTTTGGCACATCATGGATGGGATTGACTCCCAGGCTGACTGACTGAGGATTGGCTATGCCACAGTGTATATCAGCTGCTATTGACCCGTCAGAGGGGGATTCACCTTGCCAGCTGTTGTGCCTGTTGAAGCCACCCTTTGGGTATGCCACTTGTGAGGCTAACCAAGTAGTGCTCTGGTGTGGTCTGAAGCTGACCTCTGGGTGTGTTATTTATGGTTTCCCTTGGGAGGGGCTCCTGTGCAGGCCAATTTCAGCCTTGTCTGTGACTGATCCATGGATACCTGGTAGCAGCTACAATGCTACATGTGGTTGGCTGATGCCTGTTCTGGACTTGGAAGCATGTGGGGGTGGCATTGCTGTGAACCTAGGCCCGCTACCACCGGTACTGGGCCTGGGGCAGCTTAGCAAAAGGCTCAAGGCCCCCTAGCTCTGTTGCCACCTGCCAGCTACCTGTAAGGCGAAGTCGTTAAAAGAGCTTCTTTGGGTGTGTGGTTAAGACGGTGTAGCGAGTACCCTCGGCAATGTAGAACTGGCTGGGTGGGGTGGAGCCCCAGGGAGTCATGAGATGTGGCCAGTGGTTTTTACAAGGTTAATGCAGATTCATTTTTTGCGCCAGTGCCTGGCCTGTGACCACTTCACAAATGCCTTGAAAACATCGCAGCCAGCCCCCGCTCACCTCGGTGTCACAGATCCCTGAAAGCTGCCCAAGAGAGGTTGCAGTGCAAGTTGTGGCTCACTACTAAAGTTCCACGGGCCACTGCAGTCTCTCCTTTGCTGTAAAAGGCTTCTGCAGCTTGTGAAGTCAGGCTGGCCACTCAGTAGCCAAGAGTACCCCAGACGATGCAGTACTATCTGTGCGGGTGGGTACCCAGGGCTTCACCAAGGTAGTATGCATGTGCAGGTTGTACCAGACCAATGCGGTCTCAGATTTAGCCCTATGGCAGAGGGTTCAATATAGCAAAGATGGCACCCTCCTGTAGGCTACATCTGAGGCAGCTTCCACACAGGAATAATGGTTCCTGTCCCTCCAGCCATCACTCTGGAGCCACACAATTCAATCTTTCCCCGCATGTCTCTGGTACCTCCCAAATTGCTGTTCCTCCACTGGAGGCCAGGTGAGTGAGTGTTTACAAGTGAGTGAGTCTATGTGCGGGCCCCTTAAGAGGGCATCTGGCTTTCCAGTTGCCTCTTGTCTCATCAAGACAGGCACACAGTGTGCTCACTGATTTTCACTGCCAGATATTGTGGGAGCTCCTCTTCCCAGCTCAGGACCCCTGAGCTGGGAGCCTCATGTGGGGCTGGGACCCCTCCCTCTCCCGCCACCGAGGTCTCCCTCCCAGTGTTCAACCACTATCTGTAGGTTTGGGGTCAGCCCATTTCACATCTCCGCCCCTTCTACCAGTCTTGATGTGGCCTCTTCTTTAGATCCTTAGTTATAGGGGTTCTGTTCAGCTTGCCTTCAGATTATTTTTGAGGTTGATTGTTCTATAATTTATTTGTAATTTTGGTGATCTGGGGATGCAGTTGGCATAGCGTTTACTCCACCATCTTAGACCAACCCCTAAGGACTCTCTTCTGTGTATTTTTAATGATTCTTTTACAGAAGCTTTTTCGCCCAATTTCTGTACTGGAATAGATTTTGAATGTCTTAAAAATCTCTCCAGTAACGGATTATGATAGATGAGATACCTGGAAAATGATTCTGTTTCAGTTTTTAGGAGTAACTTAGCCAGTAAGTGTAGTCTCAATAATTCTGGAATCTTTTAAAATTTACCGCTGAAAATCAAAATAGATTTTTTCCCCTTCATTTTCAACAACTATAAAATGTGGTAATAATGCCAGTTTCATAGATATGGGTATAATTTGTCAAAGCTTTTGAAATTCTAAAATGAAATATTTTAGAATTATATTACTTAAAATATCCAATAAAATATCTCATGTTTTTAAAAAGTGAAAATAACCAAAAAAATTGTACGTCTGAAACCTATGTAACTTTACTAACAATTGTCACCCCAATAAACTTAAATTTAAAAAAAGACAACTAAAAAAAACCCCTAAAGGTTCATTAACTGATATATAGAAAAATAAACTGTAATATATCCATACAATAAAACATTATTTGGCCATAAAAAGGAATGAAGTAATGATACATGCTATAACATGGATAAATCTTGAAAGCATTATGCTAAGTGAAGGAAGCCAGTCACAAAAGGCCACATATCGTTGATCCTCTTTATATATAGCAATATTTTCACTGAAACATTCAGCTCTTTTGGATAAGAGATGACTTGGTGTTAAATATTATACTTACTTCATTTGTATCTTTGGTAAGTGGAATAATAGCAAACAGAATTACTTTTTTGAATAGCTATGAAAGGTCGAAAGTGAAGACTTCCTATTTATTTAGCTGTCATATGCATTGCTGATATAAAGGAAAACTGAAAGAATTTCTTTTAGTGCAGTGCAGTGTGAAAGTTCATAAGGTTAGAAATAATTTTCATCCTGACTTAAACTCTTAGGTAATTTTTAAAAAAGATTTAATTACAGTTGTCATTTCTGTGATTTCTACACTGAGAAAATAGTAGGGAGAATACCCTCACTGAATGTTCTCTCTCATTCCTGAATAATTATTATATTCTTGAAACAATGACCTTGTCAGGTGACACTTAGTGGGAAGGCCAGAGAGCATCTGATTTTCAAAGTGTATGAATTCATGCATAATAATTTCACCTTTTAAAAAAATTTAACATTTTGACTAATTGAATCCTTTGACTTTTAGTAGTACTCTAATGCTGGCTCCAGTAAGTAATATTTGCCCTTGATATAGTGATTGAAAAATAGAAAAATCCTTTTAAGGAGTTTTACTGTTTGAGGAAATTAAATTTATTGGATCATACCATTTTTTGTGTTAAAATATATTTTAAACACACTGAAAGAAAGACTAATATAAGCAATATCCATATGCGTATTATACAGGTTAATAAATTCTTATCATTTTGTCATGATTGTTGTAGAATTTTCAAATAATAATGATGATACGTCGTAGATACAATATGTCTTCCCAAATCCCATTACCTTCCTTCTGAGAAGTAATTTGTATCTTGAAATTAGTGGACTTTATTCCTAAGAATTTTTTACATTGTTATATATTTTTGTATCCAAAAGTGGTATGTGATGTTGTGTGGCATGGTTTTAAGCTATAAATGGCATTCACACTGTTAGTCATTCTGCAATTTGCTTTTTCCCTCAACATCTTATATTTGAGATTTATTTTCATTGATACATTTTCTATGGCATTCCATTTTAAGAATATGCCCCAATTTACCTATTCATCTATTCATAAACATTTGGATAGTTTCCTCTTTTTTCAACTATTAAAAGCAATGTTACAATGAACATTCTTGGGCTTTTCTTTTTTGTGCTCATGTACAAGACATTTTGCCTAGTTATATGCTTAAGAGTGGAATTGCTGGCTATATGTGTATATTTAACTTTATTAGATGTTGCCAAATTGTTCTTCAAAGTGGTTGTACCAATTTACATGTCAGCTCCATTCTCCGCCATTTTATAAACACTTTATTAGATATAATTTATAAGCCATAAAGTTTACCTGTATAAAGTGTGTAATTTGTGGATTTCAGAATATTTACAGAACTCTACAACCATCATCCAAATCTAATTAGAATATTTTCATTTCATCACTCCAATAGGAGACCTTGTGCCTATTTGTGGTCACTCTTATTAGTCCTCCTTCCTTTTGCTCATGTCTCAGCCCTATGTAACCACTCTTCTACTTTCTGTCTCTATAGATTTGCCTATTCTGAACGTTTGTATATATGGCACCATACAATATGTGGTCTTTTATAACTGGCTTTTTTCAGTTATAATGGTCTCGAAGTTCAACCTTGTTGTAACATGTATCTGTATTTCTTTTTTTCTGCTGCTGAATAATATTACCTCATTTAATTTATCTAGCTATCATTTAATGGACATTTGGGCTGTTTCTTCTTTGTGGCTATTGTGAATAATGCTACTATGAACATTTATGTACAAGTTTTTGTGTGAATATATATTTCATTTTTTGGGGGGGCGGTATTTTCCAGAATTGTTGGACTGGTTCATATGATAACTCTATGTTTAATATTTTGAGGAACTGCCCAAAGTAGCTGCATTATTGTACACTCCCATCAGCAATATACCAGGGTTCCAATTTTTCCACATCCTTGCTAATACTTGTTATTCTCTCTCTTTTTTATTATAATTATTCTAGCGGTTATTTAATGGCATTTCATTGTGGTTTGGGTTGCATTTCCTTAATCACTAATGAGCATCTTTTCACATGTTTATTGTCATTTCTATATCTTTGGAATAATTTCTATTTAAATCCTTCACCTATTTTTAAAATTGGGTTTTTAGTCTTTTTATTAATTGGGTTTTATATATCCTTTATATATTTTGAGTGCCTATTCCTTATCAAATATATAATTTAGAAATATTTTCTCTCTTTTTGTAGATTGTCTTTTCACTTTCTTGATGGTATCTTTTGAAGTACAAAAGTTTTTAATTTTTATGAAATCCAGTTCATCAAACTTTTATTACTTGTGCTTTGGTATCATAGCTAAGAAATCATTGTTTAAGCCAAGGTCAAGAATAGTTACTCTCATGTTTTCTTCTATGAGTTTTATAGTTTTAGCTCCTACATTTAGGTTTTTGATCTATTTTGACAACTTTATATACTTCAGGCTTTTGCATGTGGGTTTTCCTTTGTCACAGCACCATTTGTTGAAAAAGGTATTCTTTCCCCCCATAGAATTATTTTGGCACCCTTGTTGAAAATCAGTTGACCATAAACATGAGGGTTTATTTCTGGAATTTTCATTCTATTTCATTATCTAATATGTATGTTTATCCTAATTACTGTAGCTTTGTAGTAAGTTTTGAAATTTGAAAGTTTGAGTTGTACAGCTTTATACTTCTTTCTCAAAATTGTTCTGGTTATTCAGGGTCCCTTGCATTTTCACATAAATTTTAGGATCAGCATGTCAGTTTCTGCCAAAAGGCATCTGGGATTTTGCTGGAAATTGTGATGAATCTGTAGATCAATTTGGGGAGTATTGCCATCTTAACAATATTAAATCTTCCAGTCCATGACCATTGGGTGTCTTTCCATTCATTTTTTTTTTTTTTAAATTTTCAGCAATGTTTTGTAGTTTTTAGTGTACAAATCTGCCCTTCTATTGTTACATTTATTCCTAAATATTTTATTTTTGTTGATGCTATCGTAAATGGAATTGTTCACTTAATTTTATTTTCAAATTATTCTTTATACGTTGGTGGTATATGGAGATACAATAGATGTTTATATATTGGGCTCATATCCTGGAACCTTGCTGAACTCATTTAATAGATCTAACAGCTTTCTGTTTTTGTTTTCGTTTTTTTGATTCCTTAGGGATTTGTATACAGGATCAACTATAGAGTTTATTCACACTGTTGAGTATTTAATCTCAGTGACTGTATTTTCACTTCTTCTTTCCACATCTACCTGTTCTTATTTTATTTCTGCCACTTTTATAATTTCTTATTTTCTTTTCTGGAAATTATTTCTTTGTTTATACCTTCAAACATCCTAAACATATTTCTTTTTAAAGTTTTTTTCAGACTGTTTCAATAAAACTAATTTTATGTGGGGTGAATCATTTTCTGACTGTCGATTTGTTCCTTCTGTTGGATACCTTTGTCAAGATTAGATTTCTGTGAATTTTGGTTTACAGGCCTGTTTTGAGTGAGAAGTTTTATGAGTGTTTTGTTCTTTTTCTTGGACGCTGCTTATTTCTATGATGATCTTTCAGTTACCTGCATCTGGCTCTCTAAGCCTTCTTCTATCCAGACATAGATCTTATATTGAAAGTTTGGTGTTCAGCCCAAAGTGATATTATGAGTTCTACAGGTTCAGCCACTGAGCCATCTTTCATGTGAGGGGTTACCCCAAACCATTCCCCACCGTCAAACCATATAACTGTTTATGCTTTGTTTCTGTGAAACCTGTTTAGTCTCCTTACTACACTGGAGCCTAACTCCTGGCTACCGCTGTTTCTCTCCAGAGTCTATCAAGCTAGTAGCCTCAGCACTTCATACTGTTTTGTATTTCTTTTTCCATTCAGGTCCGTAGAGGCATATATCTTATTTATAAACCTATTTCTGTCTTTAGTTTTAGTTATCCATACTTATCTCTGCCATGTTTTCTATTTTGAGCAAAGGATGTACATCAAATTTTACATCAAATTGTGAAGTTACTGTATTGTCAATACCAAAAGCCCAATAATATTTATTCTTTAGGTTAATTTTAAATTGTCACTAGGTTGAAACTATGTATCTGTTCTCACATATGGAATGTTACATTGTTAATATCAAACAAGTCACATAAAGTGAACATTATATTTTCAGTAATAACTATTACTTGGATGTGTTTGCTCTATGGCTGGCACTGTGCTGAGCACTTTACCTATACTATCTTATTCAATCATAACAACCTTACAAAGTTGATATTGAATAACCTGACGTTTAGACAGTTCAAGAACTTGCCAGTAGTCAGTAGAACCACTATTCAAATCTAGCTTTGTCTGATTTGAAAGCCTGTGCTTTAAATCACTTTTTAGTGCTTTTATAGATAATTGTTGAGAAGTTTGCATTTTCTTTCTTTTTATAAATTAGTGAAATTTGAATGATATTTGGTATGGAAAATTAAGAAACTTTCTCTAAGAAGGAAACAGACTGGAAGTTTTAAGCATTTGGTAAGAGTTTTTTAACTGTTGCTTACTATAGTATAGGATTTTTTAATCTGTTTGTGGGACATTCCCTGAACTAGGGGGATCATTCCTAATAAATTATCATTTTTGATACTGTTGAAACTTTTGAAGGTGATGGTGAGAGACTTTTTTTTCATCTGTCCATTTTCTTTTATAAGATCTCTTACATAGAGGGATACTTGTGATTATGTGACTTTGGGAGCTTCATATTTTACTATAGGGTTAATTCGTAGAATTTACATTCTAAGGAGAGTACCGAAAAATGAGACGAACCTAATTACAGAACAAAAGAAAGGTAGAGTTGGCGTTAAAGAATTTAGTGGTGTCTTTGGAAGTTTTGGGCAAGATTCCTGTAGTAGGAATCTGTAGATGAAGAATTAAACCTAAACCCTATATCCTACCAGCATTTACTAATTGAAATATTTAGGTATTTCCAGTAAGAAAAAAAAAAGAAACTACAGAAGTTCTCACTCTATACTAGATAATTGAACTTAAGGATAAAGAATAATAATGACTAGGCAATAGTAGTATTGTAAAGGATTTTAATGTGTAAGAAATCAAGAATTAAAACAGCAGGTATAAAAATCAAATGCCTAAGGACGTGTGTATGCCAGTGCTCTACTAAGCCGATAATAGAGTCTAACGTTGGAGGAACATGATTTTAGTTAGATTTTTAGTGATGAAATAAGTAAGGGGGAATAGAATAAGTCTTAATGGACTGAAACTATCTGCTGAAATGAATCACTTCCATAACTTTCTTCTAATTGTAGGAGATGGTTTATTGGAAATCTCAAGTTTGAACTACTCAGATTCTGTTCCCTTCCCTCTAGGGCCAGTTCAGCCCTTCATCCTGTCAAAGCAGATAAAACAGGACAGCCTGCAATTTGCTATAAAGGGGTCCTTGGGATGAAGCATTTTAATGTCCATAAAGAGTAGACAAGACCTTCATTTTTAAAGACTCCCATGGAACATTTCAAACAGCATGGATTTGCCTTGGTGCCCTTTGCCAAAATTAATAGATTTGGACTGCAGAGTTGGAGGAAAGCTAAGCATTCATGTTTACCTATTCAATAATATTTTGCTATATTTATTTATCTTATTTTAGTCAAGATGCCCTAAAACTGACAACACATTGTATAAATACTATTAAATAAAAAAGATTACTAATTTTTAGAACTGTATTAGTTAACCATTGGAGGAATGCAGTTACAACATTTTATAATTTAAAAATCAAGTACAATGATCTAGAGAACAGATCGAATTGATCTAACATAACCATCGTCTTTGTTTTATCTTTGTTTTGTTTTATTTTAATTCTTGTCTCTATTTATCAGTCTGGGGTTGAACTGCTTTCCTGGTCCCAAATTGCTATTCCAACCAAGAGCCTTCTAATGAGGAAATGGCAGAGAGAGAGAGACTGCAGTGTAATAAAATACCATGTGTGTTATTTTGAATTCTTCTCATTCTCTGAGAACAGGAATATCTTAAGCTTTGACAGAATGGTGCAATTTTATATTTTCCATTTGACTATTTTAAAAGGTTCATTGTCTTTTAATTAAACTACAGAAGGAAGAGCAAAGATTAAAAGATGTAGGACTATAGAGGGGATGGCTTTTAGCCACTAGTACATGAGTGAAGACACCACAATAAAGCAAGATGGAGTGCAGCAACAAGTTTTGTGCCTCGAAGCCTCCTCTTGTCTGACTGTGGCAGTAATTTGGAGTTAATTTGTGCAGCTTCTTAGTAAAAGACTTTGTGTTTTATATTCTTTGATTCTTCCTAGCATCTTTTCCCCGCTGTTCTTTTATCTTCCCTTTCGCGCAATCCAATGCAGCTTATACAACTAGATATGATAATAAGGTAAACCAGTTTAGGTAATAAGCTTGGACCAGGCTCAGTACATGGATATTTCCTATTCATCGTCTGCTTTTTACTTTCCACAAAAGAACTACCTCAAGTAGTACCTTCCTTGAACCTCCCGCTTTCTACTGTTACTGATGAGTGGAGGTTGACTTTTTCCTGTAGCGATTTGTAGTTTTAGCACTGGGTAAATGTTTGGGTTTCTACATTTGGGAATATTATTGCCTGATAATTGTCTTATTTTCCTTTGTCTGCAGGAAGACTTTTTTTTTTCTTTCTTTGTGTCTGTTTTTCTCCCTTTGCTTTCTACTCCCCCACATGTCCCCAAGTCCTTCAAGCCAATGAGGCTGTGGTGACACCTTCTGGGCAGTGCTGGGAGTGAATTACAGCCATAAGTTCCATGGTGGTGCTAGCATAGCAAAGATTTCATGTATACTACTAAATTTAGTTTGTTTTGTCAAAAGAACAAGTATAGCATTCTTCTTCTGCTCAGAGCTTCTAAAATTTGTTATCTATTGGTGTCATTTCTTACTAATGAGCAGATATCTGTAGTGAGCTAAATAAAAAGCCAGCAGACCTGCCTGCTTAATCAGTATAAGGATATGGTACTTGGTTGGGACTGAAAATGAATGTTAACAGGGGAGAAATTAATGATTACATGTTGTTAGAGTATTAGCACTGTATGCACTCTTGTTTTTTTCCATGCTCTGATACAACAATATTAGGTTACATGCCAGTGCTTCATAGCAGTGGAAAAATGTCCTATAAACAATCTCAGCAGAAACATTGTCATCCATCATGACCATCCACTGTGGTGTAACACGAATATCTCTCCAGAGCAATTCTTGCCCACCCACACCTCTCATCAGTTTGAAGAAACATGGAAGGAGTCTTCTATGGAGGTTCTCTTGGAACCTTGCTTGTTTCTGATCATACTTCATTTCTTCCACCTCTACTTCAAAGCTAATTTATTCCTGTGTTAAAACAATTTAAATTACAACTTTTTCATCTACAGACAACATGAATACAGCAAGAGTTTACTGTTACCTATTTATTTATTTTTTTACTTACCTTTGTTCAGAAACGAAACAGGCTTAAAGCTGTAGTTCCTAAGAAAATCATGAGATAGGTCTAGCAAACCTTCTGAAGTTTGTTATTAAATAATTTTAGAGATCTCAAGAATATTTCCTCTGTTATCTTTAATAACTAAAGAGCAAATATAGAAGTACTGGGCAACAAAGGTGTGACTGGCTGTCAAACTACCCATCTCTAAACATTACGCTTAGGTCAGTGTCAAATGGGAAAGTACAAGACACTAAACTTAAGGGCAAGGACAACTGGTACAGCTGGATATGCAGCTTTAAAAATGGCATTGCATGTCGTACTTTAGCTCTTTGCTTCATTCTTTGGTCAAATGTTGCATATAAAATATATACATTTATATTTGGTACAGATCCCAATATTTCTATTACGACTACATAATAAAATCAAGGCAAGGACCCATTGCCTTCTCCTTTTGATTTGCAAACAGATGGTAGATAGCTGGAAAATAGACTAGAGTTATACAAAAAAATGGGAAAAATGCTTTCATGAAGTTAAAATAAAGCTAGTTTAAAATACTAAGAGTGTGAATGAGTAGCAAAATATCATGTAGTAACTGTGGAGATGATGGTTTTATTTGAAGTGGGGGGAGGGAGGAGAAAGCTAGAAGGAAGCAAAAACACAATTTGGCCTAAAATTGAATTTCTCTGATAAGGCATTTCAGAAGCGGCTTGTCTTATTCACTCAGCAGCAAAATAATCATATGCGCTTTAATAATCTTTATTTTACAGGAGTGCGTTGCCAGGGTAACGGAATGTAAGCAGGGGAACAGCACCTTGCAGATCACAAAGGCAAATCTGTGAAAAGAAATTTCACTGAGTTTTTCTTTTCCTCACCAGTGTAATAACGACTCTTATTTTTCCTGTACTATTTAATAATCTCCCATAAACATTTTTTTCTCTTTCCCTTTTCTGTATCTGTTTAAACATGGACAATAGCATAAATCTGGAACTGTCAAGCTCAGTGGGCTAAGCAACAAAAAAACAGATGTTATATCTTTAGCATTTTTATATAATTACTTTTTATTGCTGTTTTACCCCTATCTTCCTCCCTCTCAACCTTATTGTTATTTCCTTCTCTCGGTAAACCAATCTGATGATAGTATTCTAAGTAAAAGGGGCTTGAGGTGGGAGTTGTATTTGGCTACATTAATCAAAATTTATTAGCTAAGCTTGCCTGCATGAAGATTCTAAAGAGGCAGAGATTGCAACTGAAACATCTATCTCTTTGCAAGGGGGTAAATTGAATTATAGAAAATAGAGTGACAAGCATTTAGGCCAAAAGCTGCAAAAGTAATATTTTCTTTACACTCATGCACACATGCACACAAACATATATGCACACATGTACACGTACATAAGAGAGGAGTGAAGAAGGAAAGGAAGCAGTGTTCGATTCCTTCATTTTTTCATTGCGCACTGGAACCTCAATGTATTACAGGAAATTGGCTGATTTGAAATTAACAAAATGAAAGTTTCCAATGCTTTTTCAAAAGAGATAGAAAACAATAAGAATGTGCCTACTGATCATTTGATTGGATCAAATTTATGACAAAATGGCTTGTAAATATTTGCCTGTCATTATCTTTGCCAAAGGCTATAAGCTGTGAAAATGAATGTAATATTAGGCTGTAGGACTGGCAAACAATTTTAAAAGAGGCTTCATGAAATTAGATATGAAAATCTATATTCAAATTATGATTAAAGGTTTGACTTATGCCAAGAAGTTTATGTTGCCTCTTATTTTTAACATGCCCATCGTGTACCTAAGTTGCATAGTTCATACAGTTCTTTCTCTAGGTCTATAAAACAATCAGCAACCAAAAACAGGTGCTCAAAAACCAGTTTATGCATGGATTTCATCCTAAATTATATTCTCTCTGGGTTTTAGTGAAATTTGCTGAAGTGTGGTTTTAATCATTATTAATATTTTTCTAGAAATTATTCTTTAATTCTAGATAAATCTGCACAAATACTTAAAATTCAAACAAATTAAAGCCTACCTTAAAAACAGATAATGGCAAAAAGAGCAAGCAAAATATAAAAAGGCCATGCAAAGACTCATTAAAATGGCAAATTGTAGGGAAAATGTTCCATAGTGGTATGGCTAGAGAAAAATAGAAAAGGGTCATGTTGAAATAGTAAGATTTCTGATGCTTCAAAAGGAATTTTAAATCCAAATGCCACAGAAGTCAAAGCTTGATTCTCATCAAACACTACTGAAAATTCTTGAGAAATTTTTTTTTCTTTTTTTAAATTAAAGTTTATTGGGGTGACAATTGTTAGTAAAGTTACATAGATTTCAGGTGTACAATTCTGTAATACATTATCTATAGCTCACATTGTGTGTTCACCACCCAGAGTCAGTTTTCTTTCCATCACCATATATTAGACCCCGTTTACCCTCTTCTAGAGCCCCCCTACCCGATTACCCTCTGGTAACCCTTAAACTATTGTCTATGTCGATGAGTTTTTGTTCCTTAATTTGTATGTCTTGTTCTTTTGTTGTTTTCAGTTTTATATTCCACATATCAATGAAATCATATAGTTCTCTGCTTTTTCTGTCTGACTTATTTTGCTTAGCATAATAATGTCAGGATCCATCCATGTTGTCACAAATGGTACTATTTTAAACCCAACAGAGTCTATTTAAATTTTTCTCCATATTATAAAACTATTGATTTAAACTCAACTCCTCATTATTCATTCTACATAGAGTCAATTCATTTGGGCTTTCGTAGAGCCTCTTCTTTGATATAAAATCTTACTTGACCTATATAATGTTAACTGTTTCTTAAGAGCTTATAGGTTCCCTAAGACAATATAGCCCAAAGGGAAAACATCTGTCTTTCCTTGGGCTCTTGTTTATGTTCTATTTACTGTTCTCTGAAAATAAGTTTAGCAGTTTAGGGCACAGAGTAGCATTTCTATTTTCTTGAGCCATCATTTATCCTTGGTACATGACAATCACCAATAATTCTACATTTTTGTTTGTTGTAAAGATGAGCATATGGTTGGCAAATGAAAACATGGTAATAAGTAAATATTGTTCATTTGGTAATCTTACTTCAGCCATAAAAATTGTCTAATCACCTGCTAGTGTTTGCTGTTTCTTCTTTGGTGAAAAATAATTCTTTCCCGTCACCTTCTTAATTTGGTGTAGTTTTGGAACCATGTGTAACAAAATCTGAAAACAAGACTCTCCCTGTTTGTTTTAGCTGGAGCCCTAAGATAAAAGATTTCAAAGTGAGATATGAAAACACCCTCCAGTTTTTACATGCAGAGGAGGGAGAAAACCAGTTATGCAATTCTTAAGCTACTTAGCCATGTCAAAGATATAAATGAATTGGGAGGGTAGAAATTTAGGAAAGGAAGATTTTTGGAGAGAACTAGTGTGCTGAGTGTCCCATCACACCTCCAAGGTGAAAGAGTAGAGCTGCATCTCTCTTCGTCTGAATCTGAAAGAGAGAGACTTCAAGGAGATGACTTGAAAAGCTGAATAACTGACCCTATTTAAGAACTGTTATCTGACTCATGCCTGAAACACCTAGAGCTTGAGATTGATTGGCCAACTGCTTTGAAGGTGGAATGATGAAGAAGTCGCTGTGTTGGGCAATCTGCAGTCTCAGGATTTTTGGAGCAAATGTTGCTTAAATGTATATCAGAGGTAGGCCATATGCACAAGGAAGATGGTACACGGTTGTCTTAGACCCATATACTGCCTGAAGGAGCCCGGTGATCCCAACAGAGAAGACAACTGCCATCTTCTCAGGAGCTGTAAGCATCAAGCTTCACCCAAACTGAATTCATCAATGGAAGTAATTTTGGGAACTGTATAAAATTATTAACCCTGAGACTCCTCCCCCCCACCCCTATTTCCACGCCCTCTGAATCACAAGTGCTTGACATATTTGAGTTCTTTGGTGTTAGTAAGAGGATGGGCAAGTTATCATCTTGGCTGCAGTTTCAGCCTAATGTAATGTGTGATGCCCAAATATGTTAAACCTTCCAAATAGAGCATAAACCAGAAATGTTGTCAGCCAAAAACTAGGGATAAGTGACTTCTTGAGACAACAAACATTGATCCAGTTCCCAATTTTAAGAGTCATAAACTAAGAACTTTTGATGTGAAGTTAGAAAGCAAAACAAGGACCTTCTGATATCTTATGTTTAGTTCATAAATAATATTTTTTATTAAATTTATTGGGGTGACATTGCTTAGTAAAATTATATAGGTTTCAAGTATACAATTCTATAATATATCATCCATATATTGCATTGTGTTCAACCACCAGAGTGAGTTCTCCTTCCATTACCATATATTTGACCCCCTTTACCCACTTCTACCACCCCTCTCCCTCCTTACCCTCTGGTAACCACTAAACTGCTATCTGTGTCTAAGAGTTTTTGTTTGTTTGTCTTGTTCATTTATTGCTTTTAGTTTTATATCCCACACATGAGTGAAATCATATGGTTCTCGACTTTTTTGGTCTGACTTTTTAAAAAGAAGTATTATATATTTTTATTCCTATTTATAATGCTTTTTCCCTCAATGGCCAATAGTACACACCTATAGGACATTTTTTTTCCCTCACAAATTAACTTAGGGGCATGTATGTATAGGTCAATGAGGAAGACCTGATAAATAATCCTCTTCAGATTTTAAAAGCTATTTCATCATTAATATTAATTAACACTTTACAGTGTTTTCTATGTGAATGATTTAGAAAGCGTTTTCCAAAATGTAGGAGAAGTACATTCCAGAAACTCCAGGCATTTGCAACTTGGGAAATTATTTGTATGTTTCATTTAGATAAGAGAAACTCTTTTTGTTTAATGTCTTCAGCTTGAATTTTTGTTTCTCTAGCTTTGATTTATTTTGTAGGAAGACTGAGAGAAAAGCAAAATTTTATTTTATTGTTAGTATGATTACATTAACCCTTACAATATGAAACATCTCTTATTTTAGAGGTGGCTAGCTGAGGTAAGATTGTAATTGGAAGCCTGCGTTGCAATTCAAATCTTTTGGTTCTCAGTTTACTAGACCACATACACCTTTGTAATGATTGTGTTTTGTGACTGTTGTGTTTGAAATGGTTGCTGATTTATGTAGGATCTCTTGTTGTAGTTTGAGGGTGGATTTTGGCATGACCTACTTCAGTGTAATTCCTATTAGTAACTCCATTGAAGTGTTAAATGATAAATCCTTTGAAATTTTTTCCTTGGGTAATCCTAACTTAACCATATTATGAAAATAGAAATAACTCTCTAAGGAGACTCTCTAAGTGGTGTGTGTGTGTGTGTGTGTGTGTGCGCGCGCGTGCGCGCGCCTTTAGTCCTTCTGAAGAGCAGATACTTTGGGTGTTCTTTTGTCTCTAGAAATGTTATTTAAAGACATAGTCGAAATTTTGCTTTTTCATTTTAGGGCACATATATAATCTTCAAATGTCACAAGACTTAAAAGAAATTATTCAGTCTTTTAAGCAGAGTGACAATACATCTTTATCCCACCGCAAGGTATCATGATGAGAATGATGTATTCTAATTGTGATAAATCATCTAATAAATAAAATAGCTTGTCTCTAAACTTTAAGTGTATTTACACCTAAATTTTGAGATAGTGGGAATCATCTGTAAATATTATAAGTGATCAGCTAACACGTTCTCCATTGAAAGTAAAGATAACTATATATCTTAGCTAATTACAGATTGTGAAACATAGGGATGTTTTGTAGATCATTATAGCTGAGAAGGAATATAAAGAAAAAACACTTATGAAATAGCGCAAAGGAAATGGGTTCTCATCATTACAACCAAGTGTTTGTTACTGACCACTTTCTCGCTTCTTCTCTACCTCCCCATCTCCCTGTACATCCTTCCATTTCAGGAGAAGGAATGAACATTTTTATCATTTTTTTCTCTCTAATCAAGCTCCATTCTCTCTTAACTGAACAATGAGGTGACAACCTAGTTGTACTAATATAGTCTAACATGATGGAGATTCTTTAGTTGTCATGCCTATTGAGGGTCTTTCTCTTCTTTTTTAAAATCTCCTTTAGCTGGGTAAGAATTAACTCATAATCTACCTTAATTTTCATAAGCGAAGGTAAAAGTTGTTTGTACTTAAATAAGCCGTCATATTTTCAACAGCTTAAATAGATAAATAGATGATTTACTTTTTCCCTTCCTGGTAACCCAGATTTTCCTGTCTTTTGAAATGGAAACTGTCCTAACCCTATAACCTCAACATCACTGCGAGTAAATCTCTTTCTAATGATATGACTGTGTAGTGTGCACATTAGCATTGCTAACCAGCCTGCTGCTGTGGATTTGTATCTTCAGTACTGATGTTCCTAGAAGGTCTATTGACATAATTGCCCCTCTGTACCAGTGCTTAAGTGCTAGTGTATTTAAAACCGCAAGTCAGAAATTCATAGTGCATACCACAGTATGTGGAAAATTTTTAAATTATGTATAATTTTATGTCACTAACTTGAGTTTCAATACAGTTTTATTTATCCAAAATGATCATGGTGCCTAATGCTATGTTACACTGGATCTTTAGCTTAAAAAAAAAAAATTAAGACTTGATCTCACTTGTTTTTCCTGTATATTTGTTTCTTCTCTGACTGAAAGGCAATCACCTCTTCTGGGGGAATGTTTCTTAATCTATGTTAAGAAATAGCTGATGATTTTTGGAAATCAATTTCTACAAACCTGTATGAGATCATCATGATTGTCACAAATGAATATTTATTAAATGTCCGCTGGGTCTTGACATTATACTAGGTTGTGCAGAGATTTCACAGAAGATAGACAATAGTATATAACATTCAGGGGTAGGCTAAGGTATAAAAGGGAGAATATTTGTGTGAATATAATTTTATACACATTTAACTATGAAGAAAATGATTACATAACTAGACTGTATGGGTATTTTTAACAAATATATATTATACCCCTAATGCATGTGAATGTGGCAAATGCATGTGAATGTGGCAGAAATAGGATGAAAGAGGTGTAAATGGAGAATTTCTTCAGGAAACTAAAACGAATCTCTATGTAAAATCTTCCTCAAATTAATGACTTATCAAGAATAAAGCAGAATATGAGTATAACATTAGGTTGGTGCAAAAGTAATTGCGATTTAAAAGGTTAAAAGTAATTGCAAAAACTGCAACTACTTTTGCACCAACCTAATAGCAACAAATGATTAAGAATAATCTTGTGTGCTACCCACATTTGGCACTGCATTGTTCAGTGAAAAATATAGTTGAGTATACTGTTGAAAGAAGAAAAGAGTGTAAGACATTAAAAACAATAAAAATATTTTTGCAAGTCCATTGGCAGTAAAATGACATAGCAAGAGTTTCGTGTTGAAAAGATGAGTATCAGATCCACATGAGATAAACAGAAGGAGAAAGAAGCATGAGGGAGGATTACTGTGACCACATTCATAGTCAATGTGAGAAAATTATACTAGTCTAAATGAAGTCCATAAAACATTCACAAATTTATAATGAGGGACTTGAAAAATAAAAGTTTAAGAAAAAGCATTAAGGAAAGGAATTCTGATAAAGAATAATAATTCATTCAATCAGTCACTCAACACTTTGACTATGTGTTGCTCTCTGCCAGACCCTGTGTTAGGGTTATATGAAGAATAAAAAATTTATAAGAGAAATCCTGGACAGGCGACCTAGTATTAACTTGAAAACTCTCCCACTACTAAACGCCCAGAAATGGTAGATAAAATATAACAAATATCATTTTGAATGTATACCTCTGCTTGTGAGAAACAAGGAAAATCATCAAGACCTAAAAATGGAGTAGGTTTAGAAAATAGAGTGGTAAGCATGAGTGGTAACATGGGCTACCCTGGCAGTGCGGGTGGGGAATGTCCTGGCCCAAAGATATTGCTTTAATAGACAGAGAAGATTGGGAGACAAGAGAAGATAGGGCACAAAGCAAGTCTTAACAAAAAGCTAAAAACAAATTAATATCACCCTAACCGTCTTCTCTAACCAATGAAATTAGAAATCAAAAACAAAAGATAATCCAAAATAGCCTTTAGCCTTGGAAATTTAAAACATACTCCTAAACTTAAGAGTTAGAAATAAAAACTGTAATAGAAGTTTAAAAATATTTAGAATGGCACATTAATAAAAATGTACTAGTTTAAAGCTTGTGAGATGAAGCTAAGGAGATACTTAATGGAAAAGCTATAGCTAAATACTCAACTCAAGAAAGTGTAAACCAAAAGTAAAAGGAACGAAATAAGGAGCAGAAATTGGGGAATTAGAAAATAAAGATAGAATAAAAAGACTGTTCTTTGAAGTGACTAATATAATAGACAAACATGTAGCAGAACTAATCAAGAAAAGAACAAATTCACAAATAATCAGTATTAGAAATGAAAAGGGAGTCATAAATACAGGTACATTGATACTTAAAAATGTAAGGGAATACAGCTGTGGATTAAGGGTTACCTAGCTCCTGCTCCCCTGGAAACCTGTTCCTCTATTCCCCTGGAGCTGCAAATCATAGTTGCAGCTGACTTTTGGAATGTGAGCTATGTTTATACCAGGCACCATTTTATAAAATGACACTTGATGAGTAAATCACATTGGCTTGGGAGGGCTGTAAATAAGCTATTAATTCTTGGTAGGAAATCACAGCTTTAAACTTCCCTGGGTGCAGTAACTTTAAGCTATAGAATTATTAAAGGAAAAACCAGTGACTCCTGTACCCACCCAATATGGTCTTATTCCCTTGTATTTGAGATTAGGTCCTTTTTGGGTTGCTTGCCTATTGTAATGACTACTCTTACTCAAGAAAAAATGCCTGACGTTGCCTGCCAGTATACTATGTATCCTGCCCTGTATTCTGCAAAAAGAATTCATGCCAAGAAAGGCCTATAATAGCTACATTAACCTAATTGTTAGTTAAACTCAAGAAACTTCCCCTGGTGGGCAAAAATTAGAGTAAATTTGAAAACTTAGCTGAAATGGACAATTTCCCAGAAAAATAAAACTTTTGAAATTGACTCAAGAGCAATTAGAAAACACAAATAGAACTATAACTCTGTAAGAAATTAATATACCTATAATTTTTAAGAAATTAATTTTTTTTTGTTCACTTCACTTGGAAGAAATGATAAACAGTGAAAATACAACCCAGAGACTGGGAATTCATATTGATAACATGGGAAAAAAAAGGCAAAAACAAGTCCACTTCTAGGAATTACCCTAAGGTAACTCTCATATATATGCATAGAGACATGTAAAAAATTTTCATTACGTCATTGTAAGAGTGAATACTCGGAAACAAACTAAATTATCCATCAAAAAGAGAATAAAGAAATCTCTTGTGATGGACTAATGTAAAAGAATAGCCAGTTAATCAATGAACTAGAGCTGTTTGTGTCAACATGAACAAATATGGTAAACAATGTAGAGCATAGAAAGTCGAAATATAAAGTGTACATTGGGATGTCTTTAATATTAAGTTTTAATATGCAGATACAGTTATATATGTAATAAAAATATAAAAACATGCATGGGAATTTAGGATAATGGTTACCTCTAGTAGAACAAAAGATTGAGATGGAGAGATCTCTACAGAGTGCTTCAGTTTTACCTTTAATGTTTTATTTCTTCAGCTGGGTGCTGGTTAAACTGATCTTAATGTCTTTTTGGAAGCATTAAATATTTTATTGAAGAAAGATAAAATACAATGCCAAGTTTAGGTTACTTATATTACAATAAGGGTTATAAGATGACAACAAATCATTGTATTAAAAGACATTACATAATCACCATCAGGATAGTAAAAAGAATAAGTATTGTAAGAGTTTAGATAAGTGAACAGTGCCTTCACTGTTATGGGAATAAAAGAAAGTTTCCTGGAGAAGGAGGCATTTCATCTGGGTAAAATTCTGATAGACTTGTTTTTAGGGTTCTACTTGTCCTTTTCCCTTCGTTATAGATTCAGTGAAATTGCTATGGCATATCTGCAAAAAGACGTAGTTGGCAAAGCATGAGGTATGTTTTAAGGCAGGGCAAGTAGATTAATTTGAAATGGACAATGCATTTGTGAAGCAAGTAGAAGACAAGCATATACAGGTAGTTAGGGGAAAGGTCATGATAGGTCTTGAATGTCTGGTGTAGAATTTTAGACATTATTCTTCAGATCATTGTTTTTCAATTTTTATTTTTTTTAACCATGAGCCACAGGATACATTTACATTGTATCCTGGGGGGAAAGTTTCACAAAAGATTATGCACCCTTTGAAGACACTGTGCTTAGCAAATGGAAAGCAATTGAATACATTCAAATAGCAATGAGATGCAAAATATAAAAAATAAACCAAACACGTATCTGACCATAGGTTGCAGTATATTTTAAAGTGAAAAGATTTTGGATATAGGGAGACCAGCTAAGCTGTTGGATTAGCCTAGACATAATGGTCTTGTCAGTTGAAAAACAATTGAGAATTGAATTGCTATAAGAATTGCTAATAAGAATTAGCAGAACTTGTGACTTTTGAAGCCTGAAAAAGCCTTTATTACCCAAAATGTTAGCATCTCTAACAAAAATGAAAGAATATGGTACCTGGTCTTTGTACTGTGGTGACTGAATTCTCATGACACATTGTAGAGGAACAGATTGTGACCCACATTTGACGCTGGTCACCTGACTTTAGGTTAAAGAAAATGCCAACGGGTCAAGAAAAGTATTAAAAGCATTAGGGCATTTACTAAGGTACTTGGGATCCTGATGTGAAGCTCAAGTTGGAAACAGTCATTTCTTGTCTCTCTCTCTCTCTCTGTCTCTCTCTCTCTCTGTCTTTGTCTCTCTTTCTCTTTCCCTCTCTCTCTCTCTTTCTTTCTTTCCTATCTTTGTCTGGTTTTGGTATCTGGTAATCCTGCTTCATAAAATGAGCTGGAAAATGTTCCGTCTTCTATATTCTGGGATACATTTTGTGGATTGGTATTAATTCCTCCTCAAGCATTTATACAGTTACTTTGAAGAGCAGTTTGGCAATATGTAGAAAAGTTGAAGATGCTCATATATGTACCTTTGTGAAATTCATATATATCCACAAAGAAAGTTAAAATTAACATTTGTTACAACATTGTTTATAATAATGAAAAATTGGGAAGGCCTAATTGTCCATCAATAAGAGAATAGATGAATAAAGTTGGGAATATTCATTCAATGGAACACATGTGGCAATTAAAATCAATGAACTACAACTACATGTATGATTCGAAATAAAATTCTAAAACAATGTTGAGCATGAAATATTGCAGAATATGTGCAGTGTGGTATCATTAATATAAACTTGTAAAACATGCAAAGAATGCATGGGAATGATGGATGTCAAATTTAGGGTGCGGTTTACATCTAGGGAGGCAAGAAAGAGAAGGAAATGAGGTGTGGAAGGGTTCCTCATAAGGCTTAAACCATACCTATAATGTTCTAATTCTTTAAAAAATTCAGCAAATATGGAAACATGTTTATGTTGACAAAACTAAATAGTGGCTACATAGGTGTCAAATGCCATTATTCTTTTTACTTCTTTGTATGCTTGAAATATTTGATAGTTTTTTAAAAAGAATAAAAACAGAAAAAAAATATTTTGCTGATGGAGCCGGGAACCACACATGCAGTTTATTTTAGGAATAGAAATGTGAAAAGAAAGAGAGGTAGTAAAAATTATCAAAGACCACTGTAAAAGATAGTGACACAGTGTATGTAAAGTTAGTCAGTTTGTGCCTGTGTAACTGGCTAATAAATGTGTTTTGTTTTTCATTAAATTTATTGGGGTGACATTGGGGTTAATAAAAGTATATAGGTTTCAAGTGTACAATTCTATAATATATCATTTATATATTGCAGTGTATTTACCACCCCAAAGTCAGATCTTCTGTCACCATATATTTGACCTCCCTTTACTTCGTCTACTTTCCCCCACCCCCTTACCTTTTGGTAACCACTAAACTGTTGTCTGTGTCTATGAATTTTTGTTTGTCTTGTTCATTTGTTGCTTTCAGTTTTATATCCCACATATGAATGAAATCTCTATATATCCCACATATGAATGAAATCTCGATTGTTTCTGTCTGACTTATTTCACTTAGCATGATAGTCTCGAGATCCATCCATGTTGTCACAAATGGCAGTATTTCGTCTTACGGCTGAGTAATATTCCGTTATATATATATACCACATCCTCTTTGTCCCCTCATCTATTGAAGGACACTTTGGTTGTTTCCATGTCTTGGCCACCATGAATAATGCTGCAGTGGACATAGGGGTACATATATCTTTACACATAAATGTTTTCAGATTTTTGGGGGTAGATACCTAGAAGAGGGATTGCTGGGTCATAAGGTAATGACATTCTTAATTTTTGGAGGAACCATAATAAATATTTAATTTAAACCTCTATGTGTGAGGTACTGGGTATCTGTGAAGCCCACAGGCTGAGCCGCACCTGACTACTTTTTTTTCTCTTTTGTTGTTTTTCTCTCTTTGTCTGTGTTCCAATGTGTCTCTCTCTTCTCTTTCCTAGATGTGATGCTATAGTCTAATGTTTTCTCCTTTCGTCTATTGATGAGAAGCAGGAAACATTTCTTTATTTCAACTGATCCCTTTTCTAAGTCAAAGGGCACACATGAAAAACTTAAACCAAGTCTCTATGCCTATAAAAATCCTCAAAGAAGTTTTTTTTTTTTTTTTTTTTTTTTCAAAAACTAGGAGGTAACATTTCAGGATCCTCCTGTAGAAGCCAGTTCTCTTTTCCCTTTTATCTCTAACCTTCTTCACATAGAAAGCTCTCTTGGTTGACTTTCACTACCAGGACAGGTATGTGTGTCAAGTGTTTGTTATCTACTAAAAGAGCTACTAATTGATAGTATATAAGCCATAAACACACACACACACACACACACACACACACACACGAATCCTTTGTTAATTCCTATAAGAAAAGATCAGATCCATTCAATGTAATATATTGCAAAGAATCTGATTCTATGAGGATTCTACCTGATTCATCTTAAAAATTGAAGGATTTTTAAAATATATGTCATGGTTTTCCAAACCAGCACAATAAAGTAATAAGACAAATTTTCAATTAGCTGTCATATTTGGTGAAGCCCTATAGATTCTGTCATCAATAGACAAATCTATGTCATTTATGTTAGGTGATGATAAGTGCTATAGAGAAAAATAAATCAAGGTGAAGGAGATAGAGAGTGCCAAGGGCCAGGAGTGATTATTCTTTTATAATGTGTGGTCAGGGATGATACCGAAATAAGAGAGGGAAGCTTGTGACTGGGGAAGGAGTGTTTCAGCTAGAGGGAGCAACAGTTATGGGTCTTTGGAAGTAAGTATACTTGACACATTCCAGGAACAGCAAGACCAATGAAGGGAAGAGTGGAGTGAAGGAGGTGAATAATTGTAGGAAATGAGGTCAGAAGGGTGGGGATGCAGTCAGTCAGATCCAGTAGGGCCTAGTCAGTCAAGGGAAGGACTTTGGTTTTGATTTTGAGTGAGACAGGCAGCCACTGAAGGATTTTGATCAAAGGAAGAACCTGATCTAACTTACATTTTATTATAAAAGGATCACTTTGGCTGTGGAAAAGAGAAGATGCCTATTAGTGATTCTTCCTTTATAATTTGGAGAATTTTAATGAAATAATAATAATAGTTAATATTCATGTGCTAATAAATATTAACTATACTATATTTTTAAAATATTCATTTATTTAATCCTTACCACAAATGCTATGAAATAGGGTCATAATTATCTCCCACTTTCCTAATGAGGAAAGTGAAACACAAAGAGCTTCAGTAAATCACCCACGGCCACACAGCCACTAATGACACAGCTCGGTTCCAACCCCAGCAATCTGACTTCATTGCTTCTCTTCTTAATTAACAAAAATGTCATCCTGCCTCTCGTACTTCAGGGTGGTATTGTGAGGAATGTGTGGGTGTGTATTTCTCAAAAATGTTAAAATCCATCAAGTATATAAAACCAATGAGGCAATGAAAAGACCAGGATTATAATAGAAATAAATTCTATAAATACTTTCAGAGGTAGAAGGTAGAACTTGTGGTAGATCATTGACATGAGGGGGAAAATGGCGTATAAAAGAAATGTGCAATGTGTGTGTGTGAAGAGAATTTTATATTGAAGGAATAAATTTCCGTAAATAATTTAAAGGCTAACTTAAACGGTAGGAAAGGATTAAGATCTAAGTGGCAATATTTAAGCTGGGTGAAAATTAATTGCTGCTGGATAAAATTAAATTTGAGTTAGATTAGCAAGTATCACAAAAAACTAAAGAACTAAAAGTTTGTCATCCTGTAGATGACTGATCCTCTGACACATCACAGTATATTCTGAAAGTACCTCCATCAGGAATTCTTTGCCCATTTGCCGGGTTGAACTGGATTTCAAGATCAGTTCCATTTGAAAGGAAAATGTTTCCAGTGGTGGTTTAAGACATTTTTTTCCTGTTCGGTATTTAAACTGAGTCATCCAATTTAAGACTATTGTGTCACATTTTCCACCTTTCATTCTCCTCAAGAGGCAGGAGTCAGGAGAAACACAAGTGATGAACATTAGTGGCAGAGTGTGTGGTTACAAGAATCAATAAACCACAGGATGCTTCAGATTCTGAAGCAGTAAAAAAAAAAAAGTGAAGCCACTGTGTTGAGTCTCCAGTGTGGTTGTCTAAAGCTGGTACTCAGAGTTTGAGGACCCAGCCCATAATTAAAGCTTCCCTGTCATATTATAACTCCTTTTTTTACATAGTCAGCCTGAGAGAACCCATAACCTTGACTGTATCTGAATGTTTCACAGAATTAATGTTTTACAAAATAGCAATGCAGTTCAGTAAAGAAATAAACGCATACTGTGTGGTACTTATATTGTAATTGCTACAGTATTAAACAGTCTTGCATGCAGATTAAAAAAAGCCTCCAGGCTCAGATTCTAAGACCTTAAACCAGTTCATTCTAATCTCTCCAGTCTCTTGTGATGACTGACATAAAGCATCAGAACTGTTTAGGATTTGTATTTTGAATTTTTACTTAAATTCTTTCTTGCCCCTGGTCTGATGTTAAGTTCATTTTAATTTCTTCCATATTGAATTGCATAACTCAGACTGATAAATTTTTATTGCTAGCTCTTTAATTGATCCTTTAATTAAACAGATATGGTCTATATACCCTGTGAATTCTAGATTAGCCAAATAAAAGAAAACCAGGAAAACCTGACAATGCTACCAATTTTAACATGCCTGTTGTCTTCATTTCTTCAGCTCCAGCTTTTATCCACTTAAATCAAGTGATGTTAGCTTGGATAGAGACTTCACAACAGAAGTAAGCTTTTAGAAATATGTTTTTAAGGCAGATGAGTTTTTCATTGTTTCGGGAATGAGTTAGAAAATATGACAGTAGACAGGAGACAATAAGAATGAACATGAACTAAATATTAGGGGCAAATTGAAGGAGGTCTTTCAATATGAAGACAGTACATATAGTTCCTCCTTGTATATATTTAAAATGAGCAGCTCTTTAGCTTGCCTATGCAAAGACAGTATTTACTGAGCACCTACTATATGCCCAACATTACTTGTCTCAATTTACTTAATCCTCACGACAACTGTATGAGATCATTACCATTGTTTCTCCCATTTTACAGAGGAGTTACTGAAGCACAGAGAATGGAAACTGACCGAGGTTATATACCTTGTGAGTGGTGGTGCCAGCTTTCAAGGTCAGGCAGTCTAGCATCAAAGCCTGTGCACTTAACCAACTCTAAGATAACAATCCTGTACCTCAATGTTATACAGCAAATTTAAAAGTATTTTTTGTACAAGTCTTAATTTGTCGTGTATCAGAGATGAGGATAGTTTAAAGGTAGAGATGTGCCAAGATACAGGAATTATGAAGCATGTAATTGAAGCTTCCTGAGTTGAGAACTCTAATGAGTTGAGAAAAAGATGGGAATTTCATTTCACACATTCAAAAACTGTCCCAATCTTTTTACTGTTTTGTAATAATACAAATTACAGAAGCTATTTTCTAAATTTATCCTTGAAAAAACTTTTTGAGAATCCTACATAAAATGGAAAGATATACACAGATGAAATTAATAGGAAACACCAACTGTGGAGGTGTCTAACAAACATATGAGAATAAACACATTGAAGGTTATCTAATTTACAACAAAATTTAAATGTTAGCATTGATTGTGTTTGTTGGTGGGACTATGAGAGATTTTGTACCTTCTTTCTGCTTTTCTTTATTTCTAATTTTCATTAACTTGTCTTCCCCATTATAATAGAAGTCATTTTTAAAGCTTCATGAATTTGAATGAAGCAACTTAATTAAAGATGATGCCATAATTGATTCATAATTTTTAAAACAGACTGATTTAGCTTAGTGCATTAAAAACTCATTCAGGGCAGAGAATGTATCTTCCACTTCTCATAACTTCCCACAATACTTATTCTTCCAAATAGTAGCAGCCTAATGTGTAATTATTGATAAAACAAAAAACAAAAAAAACCTTACTATGGACTCTTAATTCACCAGAGAGAGAAGTTAAATAAAATTTAGAAGAATCTTCAAAAGCTTTTATTGTAGAAACAAGTACTGGGGAATAGTAAGTCATGAAATTTAGGGAACTTAGAGAGAGTAAGAAAAACCCATAAGTATCAGAGCTCCCTATGCCATCATTATAAAAGTAGAGCAGTTCAGTTTCCACTAAAATTTGCAGTTTGTCAAAAGTAGCTCTGTGATTTCACCAGAAACTTTTTTAAAATATAAGGAAGGTGATAGCAAAATCAAACAAGGTTACTACAAGAAAATTACAAACTGTTCTTTCTCATGAACATAGAGATAAAAGTTCTAAACAAAATTCCAGCAAATTGAATCCAGCAATATATGGAAATTATTACAAATTATGACCAAGTGGAGTATATTCCACGAGAACATAGGTGGTTTATCATTTCAAAATCAATCCATGTAATTCACCCTATTAACGGATAAAAAAAAGAATCACATGGTCATGTTGATAGATTTTTTTAAAGTCTTTGATAAACTTTAATACCCGTTCATAATAAAAAGTAGGACTAGAAAGGCACTTTCTTAACCTGAGTAAGAGGAACTATAAAAATTCACAGCAAATTCAAAACAAGACAAAGATGCCCATTATCATCACTTCTGTTCAGCATTGTCCTAGCTGTATAATAAGACAAGAAAATGAAATCAAAACTATGTAAGTATTGCAAAGAAATAAATAAAAAATTGTCATTATTCATAAATGGCATGTTAATATACATGAAAAATCCAAATGAATATACAATCCTCATGTCTTTGGGATAGGCCATATTTCTTTAACAGAACACAAAGTGCTTACTGCAAAGAAGAAAATGGACTCATTGAACTATCAAAATTAAGAACTTCTGCTCATCAAAAGACACCTTTAGAAGAGTAAAAAGGCATATCACAAGCTAGAAGATAGTTACAAAGCATAACCTGACAAAAGACTTTATCCATAATATACAAGTAACTCCTACAAGTCAGTAAGAAAAAGTCAGATAACCCAACATAAAATTAGATAAAAGACTTAAATAGATGCTTCACAAAACAGAATACCTAAATGGCAATAAACATATGAGAAAGTGCTCTCAACATTATGGAACGTAAGAGTAATGCATATTAAAACAAGAATAGCTAAAACACCAAAAGTTGGCAAGAAAAAAGCAATTGGAATTCTCCTGCACTGCTGGTTATAGTATCAATTGATAAAAAGCAGTATAGAAAACTGTTTGGCAGCAACTACAAAACGGAACATAATGCATATCCTATACACAGCAGCTCCACTCCTAAGTATGTACTTGTTCACTAAAGACTAGTTCTAGAATGTTTATAGCATATATTTGTAATGCCCCAATATCAGATACAGCCCATACATCTTTCAACAATAGAAAAGATAAATTGTGGTCACACAATGGAACACTTTACAGCAGAGGTTGGTAAACTTTTTTTAATAAAGAGTCAGACAGTAAATATTCTAGACTTTGTATGTCATACAAGTTTATACCCCAATGACTCAATTCTGTCATTGTAGCGTGAAAGCAGTCATAGACAATGCTTAATAAATGTACATAGTGATACCCCCCACCCCCCAAAAAGGCTTTACTTATGGATACTAAAATTTCATACAGTTTTTACAGTTTTCGTATATTTTTTCACATAATGAATATTATCTTTCTTTTGATTTTTTAAACCATTTATCTCACAGATCATACGAAAACAGGCTATGGCCCAGATTTGGCCCACTGGCCATAGTTTGCCAACGTCTGCTCACCAATAAGAATGAACAAAAAACAGGTACATACAGCAAGGTGAATTAATCGCACATAATTTTGAGTGAAAAAAATCTAGACCCAAAATAGTACGTAATGGATGATTCCATATATATAAAGTTCCAAAGTAGGCAGAATTAATCTGTGATATTAGAAGTCATGATAGAGACTACCCTGGGGGTAGTTGGTAGTGACTGCCCGAGAAAGACTTCTGGAACACTAGCAAAACATTCTGCTTCTTAGTCTGAATGCTGGTCACACAAGTGTGTGCAGTTAGTGACAATTCATAGATGACACTTGATTTGTGCAATTTTCAATATGTATGTTATTTGAATAAAATACTGTATTAAAATGGGAGGCTAGTAGTTATGTGGAACTGAAGAAGGGAAAAAAGAGGTATATACAATGGTAGTTTTCTTCCAGGAAAAAAAAAAAAAGATAGAAAAGGCTCAAATATATGGTGATGGAAGGAGAACTGACTCTGGGTGGTGAACACACAATGGGATTTATAGATGATGTAATACAGAATTGTACACCTGAAATCTATGTAATTTTACTAACAATTGTCACCCCAATAAATTTAAAAAATAAATTATAAAAAATATGTATATAAAAAAAAATGAAAAGGCATAGCAATCAATGGTAGATATTTTAAAAAGGATCACTGAAAAAGTTTTCGATAATTATATCAATGACAAAATTTCAAAACAAAAGAGGGCCTGTGAAGATGAAGTGACATAAAATGACTGAAATTTTTAAACTCTTTTTCACATTCTGTTTTAAAAGGCCACTTCTCTATTTCTTAAGGAAAATTATGTAGATGAACTTTGTTCCCGAGGAAATTTCTAAAGGGAAAAAAATCAGAGGATCATTCGACATTTCATTAAATCTCTCACCTTTTCAAGCATCTCTGAATACGGACTGATAGTTTTCTGATGTCTTTGGATCCTTTCAATCATGCAGCCTTGAGAAAATACAGCCTTTTCATTTTCTAATATAGACCTCAAATTTTATTTTTATTTTTTTAACCTAAAGAATAAAAAAATATTTTATCTAAAAAGACAATATATAGCTAAACTTGTATAGATTTATGCTCCCATAGGTTGATTCCATTGTTTCAATGGTATCTGTAGGAGATTTAAGAACTCATTTGGGGGGTTGCTGCAGCAGTCAACAGGCAGCTTTAGCCACTGGATTCTGTGAAATTTTTAAATAATTTTTTAAACTAAGAATGTATAGACAGGAAAGCAAGCTGTTACCTAATTGGAAACCAATAAAAGAATTTTTACTTTTCATCTGTTTCTCACTGAGCTTTGAAATAAGATAAATGTATTTTTTTAAAGCTAGAATACTGTACTTGCTGAACACTCTCCGTACAGCTCCTTGGATTATTTGTGTAATGTTAACATCAATTTATTTTCTATTGTTTTTGCAATTCACTTTCTTTGCAACGTTACTAAGAATTTTTTAACCAAATTTCTTTTGTTTTAAACCTGTTTTTTGTGTGTGTGTATATATGCATACAAAAATATATTCAAAAAGAATTCAAAAGAAATATATATATGTATTGCTTAATATATATATATATATATAATACACATATATATGTATATATATTTCTTTTGAATTGTCATCTTATTTACAGACCAGCACATACAAACCATTCCAGCCTGATTTCTGGAATTTTTTTACAGTTAAACAAAAACACCCTGCTTATGGCTATGATACCTGGTATTATTTATGGGTTTTCATAAAAAAGAGGGGGGTGACAAGAAAAAATACAGAACTCTCTGGCCTCTGTCTACCTTCTCCTCCTTCTCTATTCCTCCTCTCCACTGAGGAGTTTAATTTTAAATGATAAATGTGGAAATTAGAGACCATCGAGAAAATCCAATTTGGTGAGGAGTTTTAAAAATCCCATAATAAACGCAGAGTGAAATGTATGATTTAATGCAGGGCGCCAATGGCTGCCATTATGGGCTATTAGCAAATCGGGGCTGAGAGTGAATCTTTATCACTTGGTGAGTGTGGGTTGGTCCTGCCTTTCCCTCTGCTATTGATTTGTAGCCGCTTGTCGTAATGACACCGGGAAGCAATGAATGGAAGATGTGCTTTTGATAGGATTCAGGGGGGTCTTGGAGAGGGGAGAGAAAATTCAGCAAGTTTTCTATCTCTTCTGCCTGATTAGATTTTTTTCTTCTTTTAAGAGCTTTCACATTCCAATAAAAATGCTAAATCAGCTCTGTACCAGAATTGTTAGGGTGTAAATAGCTAGTCACATTTAAAGGAGGAAAAGATATAGAAATACCAACCAGACTATGCAATGCTAGATGAATTTGACTTTATAGTAATGGAGTTGTGTGTGTGTATGTATGTGTGTGTCTGAACACATCAGCTATGGGAGGGAGTGTTAAGGCCTGATGCTAAAAGTACACTTAACTATATAAAGATAAACCTATATTTTTGCAAGGATGTGATGGTTTGTGTCCAATATATGATAGAAGGTGATCTAGCTTTATATGAATGTCCACCTTATGAAGAGCATACATATTTTGGTGTGTGTGTGTGTTTCCATAAAGGACACATACAAAGAGGTATACTTGTGCTAATGATTAAGAAAATTAAACCCCCTAAATCAAATTGGTCATAGTGGAGCGAGCTTTACTCAAAATTTTCAACAAAAGGAAAGCATACTGATAGAGAACAAAGGCACTCATAGGATGTTCCAATGGGGGGAAAAGATTTTTCTATAGAAAATCTGCATAAAATTTTCTTTAGCTGTAGATATGTGGAAATGGTTTGTTGTATCGTCAGTATATTTCATTCTACCATTTTTAAAGGAAACAATGGCTTTCCTTCCAGGTTCTTTTATTCCAGGATAATACAAAGCATTAGAGTCCCTGTCTTTGCATGCAGAAAGCATGCGTGCAGACAGTATGATATTAAAGCAATGGATATGACAAATGCAGCATGAGGGGAAGGGTGCATTCAGTGAACATATTAGACCATTTTGTTAGTTATATCATGTGATAAAACCCACCTTTCCACCTGCTTTATTTCCCAGGCAAGTCTAGATGAGACTTTTACTAAGAAGAGCACAAATATTTCTCCTCTCATAAGTAGAACACCACTGTTCAATACTTGTTAAATTCTTGTGGTTATAATGTGTCCCTTTATCTTTACTAGTTGAGGAAGAATAAAAAACATTAAAATACACCGTTGCACTTAAGCAGGAACCAGGTAGGGAAAATGAATACCATCTGGATCCTTAAAGACAAACTTAAACATCACCAGGTTTTCTAGTCTATTGAAATATACCATGAAAAAATTACAAAGGCCTGGTTTATAGAATTTAATGACAGGGAACCTAAAAGCAGCCTTGAAAAAAATCAGGATTATTAATATGAATGCATTTCTCACATCTGTGAAATAAAAAGGTCTGAGTCGTACTCTAAGTATTAATTGTGTGTGTGTGTATGATTTAAAACCAATAGTAAATAGTAAATGATATGGATGTTTATAGAAATGTGGACCAAGAACAGACAATTTGTCTGCAGTTAGAATTTTGGGCAATATACGGACTACTTCCTACTAGCCATACTGCCTGCTACCTAAAAGGACCTTAGAAGAGTGTGCACCTTTTCAAACTTTGAGAACAGTGCTCTTTAACAGAAAAGGTTTCACAGGCTATTTAAACAGCTGTCAGTGTTCATACACTCCTATCTCCCATTCAAGGACTATGCCTAAACTGTGATAAATTAGAACGTTGCCATTTATTATGTATCATTTATTAAAAACTAATTAGGAACAGAAAGAGACATTTCTCCACTTTTCAGTGGGGGTTTTATTTTATCGTATATAGTAAGTGATTATTGTTTGGTCTATATATGACTGTTTCATACTACAATGAATTACCTGTATTAAAATAATAATACCATATGCTCAATAGCCTTTGTTCTGATGTAAAAGCATAATTAATCATTCCAAGAGCACAATGAGGTTGTCGTTTCCATATTTTATATATGTTCAGTGATTTCTACTGTTATTCAACCAAAAGTAATAGAGTTGAAAATAGAAGTGTGAAACATTGTTATTTTTTTTTACCCTAATGTTGTATAAAATACAAGTATAAGATATCTCATTCTATAAATTGGGATAAATATATATTTTATAACTGAAAATTTTCTGAAATATCCGTACCATTATTTGCTAGGAAATCTATGAAAAATTATAATAGAGTTTATTGTTAGTTTGTTATGTCCAGTGGTTATTTTGTCTTTCAAAGTGACAGGGTGAACATTTTCTTACTATTGAACATTTTACCTGTTTAAGGCTTATAAGTAAGATACATTAACCATCAACAATTTTTCTGATTGAGATTAACTTGAATAAATACATGAAATGAGATTATACTTTGTTTACAAAGGACTTTCCCCATATATTAAGTGCTAGTATCATTGTGGTTGCTTTTATTATAATTGAACAAGATAGAGATAAGTGGTAGAAAGAAAATATCCAGGATTGATTGATTGATTGATTGATCGATCTATTTATTTATGTGTGTGTCTGTGTGTGTGTGTATAGGGAGAAACTCAAGGCAAGAAGAAATCATTGTTTTGTGTAAATAGAAGATTGAAAATAAAGCAAATAAGATAGAAGGGGAATTAGAAATTCCTGGGCATTAAAATATTAACAAATAACAAGTAATGAGAATAGTACGTTGTAGAAACTATCAAGATAAATGCAAATGACAGTGTTAAGCAGAATTTAATCTAATGTTTAATGCATCCATTTTCTTCTTAAGCCTTGGTGGGGTAGCAAAAGAGCAAGATATTTTCCAAAGATGTCTACTGCACAGTAACATTTCTAGAAGCTCTGTCCATTATCACACTGGTCCCCCCATTACCAACACTCCTGTGCAGTTTCTGGCAAGAGTTACTGCTCATTTGATGGAGAAGCTAAATCACTAACTTTGTCAGGTCATTGGTGAGTCAGGGACAGAAACAATCCAGAATTTTTTACTCTCTGTGTCATGTCCCTTTTATACCCATTTCTCTGTCTACTGTTGTCGTGAGTTTGCTGGAGCCCCTGTTCTATTTGGACACCAGTCAAGGATTTAGATAACCCAGTACATGAAGGCCATGTTTCAAGAATATTTCATCTCTACACGTTGTCCTAGTCTGTAAACATTAGGATATATTACCTTTTATTTGTAGTTCTTGTATTTTTGGATTGGTATTGTTTAACATACTTTGTTTAATCACTTTTTCACTCATTGTGCACATTTACCCTTCATGTGCACAATGCAGAATAACACACCCCAAAACACAAACTAAACAAAATGAAACAAGACTAATAGATGTATGAATTCTAATTCTTCCTTCGGTGTTCTTAGTTTCCTCATTCACCAGAACACAATTTCAAAGACCTTATATTTGCCCATGTTCGGGTCCAAGTGTCTGATTGATCCTCACTTTAATTATTGAATAGAATAATAGCAATATATAGACACACGTATATACACAGACATACCACACACACATACATGAATTAACATGCTTATTAGTGCTCATTAAGTATTTAGCATTTCCTGATCTTTCTCATGCTCTGGCTTTAATTTATTGTTCATAGGCTCTTTTAAAAGTTTAGGTAAAAATTATACCCTAGATAAAGTGGTAGTTTATGGAATTATCAGTCTCATTGTTCAAATTTCTTGGTGTGTGTTGGACAGTGAAAACACTGATTTCCTTCACTCCTTTAAATTTCTTTGTGCTAGTGTCAAAACTGTTTAAAGGAATATGTTGCCTTTATTTAATGGTGCCTTTTGGAATATCTCATGTTATCTCTTTCCTGGAATTTAAAGATATACTCACTTTATAGTTAGGTCATTTGTTTTTCTATGTCCTCCCATTTGGATTTTGATAAAGCATGAGTAAAATTTTTGCTGTATGTCACCAGAAATAAAAAAGTTAAGCACGAATAAGTTTTAAAAAAATTTTCTTAGGATACCTAACCAGCCTAAATAATAAGTTTTCAGAGATTGAGAGGTCAAGAGAAACAATGATATTCAGTGCTTTTTTCTGATAAAACAAACTCCTGTTTTTCTGGGTACCATGGAAAAACTAACCTTTTAACAAAAGGATGTTATTTAAACATAGATGTACCTCATTTTTCAAAAGTTAAAACAACAACAACCTTCTCACTCTTTAATATATTGTGATAGTCTTACTTAGCTGGAATTACAAGGCTGAAAATTGTTCAAAAGCATCACTTATCTTTCTCTCTTAACTAAGGTTCCAAAGAAAATCCAAGGTCCACTCTCAGCAGAACAATTAATGAAAAAAAAATTGATATGAGCACATTTTAGTGCAAGACAGCACTAGAGGGCGCTCTTCAGCAGGTTGCAAGGTAAGGTCTTTCTGGTATTCGCCTATCTTGGTAATGGAGGTTTGAGGAGCTTGGAGACTGGGGGGTGCAGTGTTTAACCTTTTATAAGATCTAGTCTTCCCAAAAGACTAGAAAATCGCAATCAATACCTATAATACAATACTATGTTTCTCAAAACACATTTTAAAAATTTTCCATGAAGCATGCATTTCTTAGAAATTAATAATCTCAATTACACGCAAGTGTCTCTCCTTTCTACATAAATTCAAGGTGACATTTATTATTTTATCTTGTTTTAAAATTAAGTATTGTAAAGTTGTTCCTCCATGTTTCTGTTTATGTCAAAATCCTTTCCTCCATTAGGTGAATAGAAAAAAAACTGTTGGTACTTCATTTCTGAAAAAAGGTGTATTTTTTCCTCCTTTTAATTTAAAAAAGCTGAATTAGACCTAAAGTAACATTTTTATCCTCTCTGATTAGCCTTTTTCCTGTCTTTTCCTCCACTATAGATGAAAACCTTTTCTTTTTTATTCTTTGGAATTTGCTTTGAAGCACCCTCTTTGCACACTATTCTATTTCCCATTATTGTTTTATCCTAGTTCACAAAAGGGACCTGACCTCTAAATATCTTTTCTCTTATAATCCTTTGGGTTTATTTCCTTTTCTCTTTTCTTTCTCTTACATTTTCATTTTCCCTTTCTTAATATGCCATACTCTAAGGCTGCAGGAATGAAAGTAGTCTATCTAAAGGTTATTAACTCAGGTTTTCTAACAAAAATCATAAATCTGTGTAAACAGTTTAAATGTCTACGTAGAGATAACTTGACACATCAGCAATGTTAAATAGTTATAGTTGCGAGGTAGCAAAGCATAGAAATTGAGAGATTGGGCTTTGGAGTTAGATCAACTTGAGTTCCTACTGCCTATATGAGTGTGAGCAAATTATTTAACATCTGTAAGCCTTAGTTTCCCTATCTGTAAAAATGGGAATAATAGTAATTAATAGAAATAACACTTTAACTCAGAGTTGAAAACTGAAAGGGAATATTTATATGCATATATACAGTATCTCTCAATCACACAATAAACACTAAGAAACTATTTGCAATTAGTTATCTTTATTTGAGTTTATCTGTGTTCTCTAATCATTGTCCTACTTATTTAATTTTTATGCAGTGCCTATTTGTGATAAAGTTTTAAAGTTATTTACTTGATTTTTGTTAACTTTCAATTAAAAAAAAAGGGAAAAAAAAGAACAGTATGGAACCAGAGATAGCATTGCCTTAACTCTTGAAAGAACTTTGGGAATAAAAAACAGGACCAGGACCAGGATAGGGAGAGCAAGATTCCTATGTAGCAAAATTTAAAGGAAGTAATTGCTCTTGGGTGTCAACCCTGCACTTACATGACCCTGAAACTAATTGCCTCCTTAAATTTTGTACCCTAGGCGTTTCTCTTGCCTCATTCCTATCTGAGCCCTAATAAAAACCTCAATTTTCACTTTGGCTTTTGCCTTAAATTCATGGAATCAATGCTTATCAAAAAAAAGATAATTTGAATATGGCTCACTCTGTATGAAGGGTTTGGGCATAGAACAGTTTAAAGAAATTATTCAAGACCTTCCAATCTACAGACTGACTTGAAAACTTAAAATGTCTTTGTTGTTCAGATGGGTATTTAATTCATAATGATAAAATGCCTTATATATCTTGAATACTAAATATCATATAATAACTTTTTATTTTTGTCAGGCATGTTATGACCTAAAAATCCAGCTTTAGCCATGAAATCCTTTTGGGAATTAAATTTGTCTTTGACACAGCATGTTTCAGGGCATTCTGGTAAGGTTTCCAATCATCCTTACTGCACACAACTCCTTTCAGCTGCAAATAACTAAAGTAAAATAAGAATCACCAGTGTTATGTCCAGAAGCTAAAATTACATTTAGGTTTCGACTGTAAATAGCAACATTGCAATTTAGTAAAATGACAGGGCTAGTATTCGTTTTGGTCACCAATGAGAGATATGCATCTGTAAGGGAAGAAAGATGACCTTTTGGTGCTCTCATGCCAGACTAAAAATTTATATCTGATCAGAGAACCAGCAGCATTCCTGCTCTTCAGAGACACTGTATCCTCCCCATTCTGCACAGTTCCACAGCATTCCTAATGCTGATAGCGGAAACACATAATCTGTTCATTACTTTCATTTTAAAATCTATCTCTTTAACGCTCATGTATTTGCCTAATTTGACTCCATTCTCATACTTTCTGGTGACCCAAGTATGTAAACAATTACAAACAGAAAAGCACATACGTAAAAAGACTGTAGACATAAAACAAGATTTCTTAATTAGATGGTAATACACAAGGATATCTACCATATCTTGATTTCCAAATTGTTATCACTCAGAAAGCTTTTTTTCTTCTCTATGACCCTGTTGAGTCTAATAAACTGAGTTAGATTTTCATATAGCCCAATAAAACTGAGTCTGTTGATGTTGATGACTTTCTAGGAAGTGTTCTTCCTATGCGTCAAAACTGAAACCAGTTCATAAACAGCTACTATTGGACAACATGTTGTTGAAAAGATGTTTCATAGTTATATAAGATGAAGCAATTTAAGATAACTGAGCAGGAGATTAATTTCTGTGTCATTTGGACAAACCAGTAAACTAATTCGATATTCCTAAAATCTTTGCTCTCCTCATTATTGTAACAGAGTAAGGCTGTCATCATTTCTTCCTACATTATTACTATAAATATGCAGTGTTTATTCTCTACACCATGTCTTCAAAAGATGTTGACTGCTATAGCTGCTATTGTTTCTGAGAGGGGAGGTTTAGTATAAGATGTACTAGAAAACAGTCTAATAGAATGGTTAGGAGATCAGCCTTAGGTTTGAACTCTGGCTCCTTAATAAGTTAAATTACTTCCCAAAGCCGTAGCTTCTTCATATGTAACATAAGAATAATGATAATACCTACCCCATAAAGTAATAGTCAAGATAATACATTAAAAAGCTGATTATTATTTGACATCAGAAGGCTCATGAGAATTTGTTACAGTAAATGTGTTCTTTTCTCCAAAAGGTACTAAAATTATTTGGTTTTTAAATTTTTATTTTAAATAATTGGAGAATATTTCTCTCCTAGGAGATCTTAACCCTGCCAAGGTTCAATGATCTACCTTTAATTCTTTGTTTTTATTTTTGCCTTTGATTCTTAAATTTCTATCTGTAGTCCAGATTTCTGTTCTACTCGACATCTCTATACATAGCCCCAAATCAACATGACCAAAGCTTTACTCATCATCTTCAATACCTCCTTAAAAAATAAAAACAAAGTCTGTTCTTTTGTCTTGCATTCCTTACCTTTTCAAATGACTTCACTCTCCATCCAGTTATAGAAACATAAGAATTATTTTTTGTACCTCCTCCCCATGTCCAACTCATCATCAAGTTCTGTTAATTTTACTTTACAAATATCTTTTAAATTCAACCACTTCTGTCTCTATCTATGGCTACCACCCTAAGCCAAGTTACCATATGTTTCACCTGGCCACCTGCAGGGGTTTCCTGTTTTTCTCACATCCATTCTTCTGATAATCACTTCTCCATATTACAACCAAGAAGATTTTTTTAAAAGAACATAAAACTGATTATTTCTCTCCTATTCATGAAACTCTTCAAAAGCTTCCCATTTCTCCTAAGATGAAGACTTACCATTCCTAACATGGCATTCCAAGCCAAGCATGATCTGAACTTTGCCTGACTCTCCAGCTTCATTAGATCACATTCTTACCTTCACTTTCTATCTCAGCTACATACTTATAAGATAGGATCTTTGCACAAATCTTTCCTGCTGTCTAGAATAATCTTTTTCCTCCCATTTCCCCTTTTCCCTGGGTAACTCTTAATCATCCTTTAGATCCCAGCTTAGCATTGAATTACTGAAGGAAATTTTTTCATACTCTCATTCCTTACCTATGAAACTTAGTCAATTCCCTCCTACGCTTTCATAGATCCTTATAATGTTCTTTATACCACTTTTATAATTTTTGTCAAGTTACTCATATAATTATTTGATTAAAGTCTATGGGAGTGGGATCTGTGTCTAGTTTTGCTCTCAATTGAATCACTGTACCAACAAAGCTGGCTAAAACGTAATAAATATTGTCACATGAGAGAGAAAAAGTAATATAACATGATAAAAGAAGGGCAATATTCTACATCTTAGATATCAAGAAACCTTACAAAGTAGTTAATCATATATATTTGTTTTATAGATTCAGAAGCAACATTCTAAGATATACCTTCCTCTGACAGAAATTTTATCTTGGAAAAACCTTCAGCAAGGTCATAGTGATAGAGATGAAAGGCAGAGCCAATCTTTGAATAAGCAACCACAACACTATCAGTAGTGTATGTATGAATATATCAATAAATATTTTTCACCTCAGTCTCTACAGTACTACAAACAATGTCTAGGATTCAATAAAAAATTATAAGACACACAAACTCAAGGGAAAACAATTCTGAGAAGGAAAGCTATTAACAGAACTAGACTCAGAGATGATACAAATGTTGGAAAATGTATAGGGACTCTAAAAGAACTATGATTAATAAGTTTATGAATCTAGTGGAAAGGGTAGATGACATTGATGAACATGTAGGGAATTTCAGGAAAAATAAAACTTTAAAAAAGGATTCAGTAGATATGCTAGAAAAAAATATCATAGATGAAGAATTCCTTTGATTACTTATCAACAGATAGTACACACCTAAGGAAACAATCAGTGAACCTGAAGATAGAGCATTAAAAATTATCCAAGTGAAAAACAAAATTGAGGGTAAAAAACTGAACAGAGTATCCAAAAACAGTGTGACAATATTGAACAGTCCAGTTTATGTGTAATCGAAGTCCCAGAAAGAAGAAAGAGAGAGAACTAGAGAGAAGAAAAATTTAAAGATATAAAATTGAGTATTTTCCAAAATTCAGTAAACAAAATAGCACAGATTTAAGAGGAAAAATAGGATGAAACACAGACATATAAAAATAAAAAGGCAGCCATGGGGAAAAGGAGAAACAAACATGAAAATTACGGCAGACATCTCATCAAAAATTGGTGAACATGTACAAGTTGAAAGAAAATGTACCAACTTCTTTAAAATACTGAAATAAACTATCAATTAAGAATCCTCTATCTATAGAAAATTAAGGAGAAATAAAGATGTTTCAATGAACAAAAGCTGAGACAATTTTTTGCAGCAGACCCATGCTAGAAGAATATTAGATGAAATTGTTCAATCAGAGGCAGTATGATACCAGATGGAAATGTGGATCTACACAAAAAAATAAAAAACCCAAATTGGAGGTGGGGGTGCGGGGTGCGGATATGTTGGTAAATATAAAGAAACCCTTTTTTTTTTTTTTTTTTTTTTTTTTTTTAATCTCTCTACATATAATTGATTATGTAAAGCAGGGTCAGCAAATTACAGTCCATGGACCAAATTTGACACATGTCCTGTTTACGAGTATGTATAGTCTATGAGTGAACAGCGTCTTTTACATTTGAAAAGGTTGTTAAAAAGGAAAGAATATATGACATAAACCATATGTGAGCCAAAAAACCTTAAATATTTACTATCTAGTCTTTAAAAAAAGTGTTGCCATCCCCTAATGTAAAAGTAGTAGCAACATATTATAGCATTTAAACATATGTAGAAGTAAATCATGTGACAGCAATAGCACAAAGGATAGAGGGGATGAAATGAAAGTGTACTGGTACAAGTTTCTAACACTGTACATGAAGTAATATGTTCTTGTAGGTTTTTAAAATATTTTTTTTTATTTTCCAATTATAGTTGACATACAGTATTGTACTGTTTCAGGTGTACAACATAGTGATTAGATATTTATATAACTTATGAAGTGATCACCCCAATAAATCTAGTACATACATAGTTATTACACCATTACACCTGACACCATCCATAGTACAATATTACTAACTATACCCCTATTCTATATTTTACATCCCCATGACTATTTTACAATTTCCAATTTGTACCTTTTAATCTCTTGAAGATATGGAAATAATGTAACTGTCCGTCAGTAGATGAATGGCTAAAAAAATAGACACACACACACACACACACAAATATACAATAGAACATTGTTCAGCCATAAAAAAAGAATGAAATCTTGCCATCTGCAACAACATGGATGGACCTAGAAGTCATTATGCAAAGTGATATGATTTTGATGGGAGACTGTAATAAGCTAAGTATGTATATTATAAACCCTATAGCAGCCACTACATTAAAAAAAAGAGAGAGACATAATTATTAAGGCAGTAGGGGAAATAAAATGGAGCCATAAAGGAATATTCAGTTAATCCAATAAAAAAAAGTGTAATATGGCGGTGGGGGAGAAAGAAGGGACAAAGAGTAAAGTAATTGCAAAATGGTGTGTGTTAACCAACCTTAGTCACATACAACGTGATAATAGAGCAATACACAAAATCAATTATATTTCTATTTCTCCATAGTAGCAATGAAAATTTGGAAATTAAAATTTTAAAAAATACCATCTACAAGTAGCATCAAAAGCCATGAAATAAGAGGGATAAATTTAACAAAACATGCAAGAGTTTTACACTGAAAAGTACACGATATTGCTGAGGAAAATTAAAGACCAAACTAAATATAGAACTATTTATTGATTGGAATATTCAATATTGTTAAGATGTCATATCTCCCCAGATATACCTATAGACTTAGTGCAATTCCAATTAGAAATCCAGCAGACTTTTTAAACACAGAAATTGTTGTGGAAAGCAAGGGAACAAAAGAAGAACAAAGCTGGAGGGCTTACGCCAGTTGATTTAAAGACTCAGTATAAATATATAGGAATCAAGACAGTGTGGTATTTGCATATAGTTAGATCAGGGGATCAGTAGAAAACAGAGGAATATTATATATATGTATGTATAATATTTGTCAATTATCAACTGAATATAATATATAATATTCAGTTGATAATTGACAAAGGTGCCAGGTTGATTCAAATGGAGAAATGGTAAACCTTTCAACAAATGTGCTGAAATGATTGGGCATCATATGCAGAAATGACAGGGAGAATAGGGATAGAAGAAAAAACATAAACCTTGACCCATATACCATGTACCTATACAAAAATTTCTCAAAATGAATTGAGCAAACTATAAAACATATAGAGGAATATGTAGAAGAAAATCTTTGTGATCCTGTATTAGACAAAGATTTCCGTAAAGAGAATCAAAGACACTAACCCTCAATGAAAAACATAAATGAATTGGATTTCACCACAATTTTTAAAAACTTACTCTTCAAAATGTTAAAAGAAAAAACACCAGCTACAGACTAGAAGAAAAAATTTTCAAAACACATACCTGATAAAGGACTTCTATCCAGAGCATACTAAAACTCTTACAGCTCAACACAAAAAGACGAAAACAAATTTTAAAGTGGGAAAAGGATTTAGACAGACATTTTATTTAAGTAGATGTTAATATGGCAAATAAACATAGGAAAAAATGTTCAAAATCATTAGTTCTTAAGGAAATGTCAATTAAAGCCCACAATGAGATACTACTATATGTATAAAATGTCTGAAATATTTTTTTCAAACCATGACAACCCTAACTGCTAGAAGGATGCAGAACAACTAGACCTGCCATACATTGCTGATGGAATGCAAAGTGGTACATCCATTTTGGAAAGTAATGTAGTTATAAAGTTAAATACACATTTTAATAGATGACCTAGAAATCCCCATTTCTCAGTATTCACACAAAAGATGTGAAAACCTAAGAAAGGCAAAACTGTAGGGACAGAAATCAGATCAGTGTCACTAGAAGCTGGAAGTGGGAGAAAACTGATTGTATTAGGGGCATGAGGAGCTTTAAGTAAGGAGTAATGGAAATATGCAGTACCTTGATTGTGGTGGTGGTTTCATGACTGAATATATTTGTCAAAACTTACGGAAATGTGCACTGAAGAAGGGTGACTTTTATCCGCCTTAAAAAAAAAAGATAGAAATCCTGCCGTTTGTGATACCATGGATGAATCTGAGGAATATTTTACCTACTGAAATAGGCCAAACACAAAAAGATAAATAACATATGATCTCACTTATACCAGTATATGAAATCTTTTTTAAAACAGTCAAAATCACAGTAACAGAAAGCAACACAGTAGAATGGTGGTTACCAGAGGCTTGGGAGTAGAAGAAAAGGGGAGATGATGATCAAGGGGTATAAACTTTCAGTTATAAGATGAATAAGTTCTGGTGGCCTAATGTACAGCATGGTGACTATACCTAATAATGTATTATATACTTGAAATTTACTAAAAGAGTAGATATCACGTGTTCTCACTGTACACACACAAAAACTATGGGATGAATATATTAGTTTGCCTGGGGTAGTGATCTCACATATATACAGATACCAAAACATCACGGTGATCACTTCTTCAGCATAGGTAATATAATCAATAATATGGTAATAGCTCTGTATAGTGTTAGGTGGGTACTGTTGAATAACTATGATGTACACCTGAAACTAATATAATATTTTGTGTTAGCTGTATTTTAATAAAAATCTTAAAAACACATCATGTTGTACTTTATAAATATATACAACTTTTATTTGTAAAAAATAAATAAATAAAAATTTAAAAAGGAGGATTATGTCTCATTAAAGCTGATTTTTTAAAATAAAGACAGTATAACAGGAATGTGACATTTGGCTAAAAACTTGATATAAAGAATTGAGTATTTTGAATGTCACCATCAGAGTAAGACACCATAATCTCTAATCTATAAACTTGAGTACTGTTAGGCAACTCTGGCTTCTAAAATTTAGTGCTATCACCGCAATTATTATAAAAGTATCATACCTAGGTTTTGCTTTTGTAATTTTGTATAGTCTGTATTATGATCGGCAGTATCTCTATCACTCAGTGATACCGCTATTTCTAGCACCACATGTGATGTAGTTTCTCTTTTGATAGACTTCGTTAGGAATCTGTATTCCTGAGCCATTGTAATAAGTGGCTCCTATTACATACATTGAGGTCACAGGGGTTTCTATCACATTTTAAACATTTATTAGCTATAATTAATTATATGTATAATACAGTAATGATAGCTACTGTTTATTGAGTACCTCTGTGTTTTAAGCGCTTTTTTATTCTTCTATATCCTTGCTGATTTTCAACCTACTTGTTCTATCTATATACTTAGAGTGTGGAAATCATTAATTTATATTTGTGGATTTGTCTGTTTCCCCTTTCATGACTATGAATTTTTCCACCCTGTATTTTGAGGCTATGTTATTAAGTACATGTATATTGAGGATTTGTGTTTCTTCTTGATCAATTTACCCTCTTACTATGAAATGCCCTTTGTCTCTGATAATATTCTTTATCCTGATGTCATTTTGTCTGATGATTAATACAGCTATGCCAGTTGTCTCATGATTTGTATATGAATGTTGTATACTTTTCCATCCTTTTACTTTTAAACCTGTGTTTTTGTATTTAAATTATGTTTCTTGTAGACAGCATCTAGTTAGGTTTTGCTTTTTTATTTATTCTTATAATCTATGACTTTTGTTTAACCATTTGTATTTAATTTTACATTACATTTCATTTATTTTACATTATCAATATAGGTGGTTTAAATCAACTATCTTGTCATTTTTCTCTTTGTCTCATCTGTTTGTTTGTTTGTTTTTCTTTTTCCCTGACTTATTTTGGATTATTTGAATATTTGTTTTATTTCCTCTGTTGTCTCATTAGCCAAACCTACATATTTATTTATTTAGTCAGAATTTGGATATCTTCCAATATATTCCTCTAGGGTGACAATACACATTTTAACTTCTTACAGCCTATTGTGAAATAATAATTTGCCAATATTTTGCTTTGGTATGATTTTCCTTTGGTTTATAGTGCTTAGGTTAACTGAGCTCTTAAGTCGATGGCTTTACAATTTTTATCAATTATTGAAAATTTTCAGCCAGTATTCTTACAAACATATTTTTATGCCCCTCTCTCTTTTCCAGGGACTCTAATCACATGTATGTTAAATCATTTGCTATTGTTTGCTATTGTTCATTTTTTTTCTCCTTTACTTTTTCTCTTGGTGCCTCAGTTTGGATAGTTTCTACTGCTGTGTCTTCAATTACTCTGCTTTTAAAGTCCATCTAGTGAATTTTTTAATTTTAAATATGGTATTTTTCAGCTCTAGAATTTCCATTTGTGTTTTTTTAATATCTTCCATTTCTCTCCTCATTGTGTTCGTGTTTTTTCTTAAGTCTTTACACACATTAATAATAGCTGCTTAAAGTTTATGTATTGCCATCATTTGTGTTGTTTTTAGGTTTTCTTCTACTCACTGATTTTTCTCCAGGTATTGAGTCACATTTTCCTGCGTCTGGGCATATCTTTTCTTTTTTAAATTGAATGGGAATAATTATGCTATTGAGTCTGGCTTTTGTTGCTTTCTATTAAAATATGTTGAACTTGTATTATCAGGCAGCTAAATTAATTATGGATCAGTTTTGTGTTTTTGAGCCTTGTTTTTAAAAGCTGGTTTGGTCAGTCTAAAGTAGCCTTTACCCCATCTAGCTAAGGCACAATCTTTCTGAGAGCTCTACTGAATGTCCTGCATGGGCAAGTCTCTCCATACGAGCTGGTCAGAATTTGGATATCTTCCAATCTTGTGTGAATTCTGAAAATTGTTGAGTTACAGTTTCCTGGCAGTTCTTTTCCTGGTAGTGTGGAGTTTCACATTAACATACCTGCCTAGTATTTAGCCAGAGACTAGGGCATAAAGTGTGGGCCAGAGTCCCCTGGGAGTCTTTGATATCTTTCAGGAGTCTATACATTTAAAAATACTTTATAAAAATACCAAGGCCCATGACTTCAAAACTATTTTTATAATTACGCTAACATGTTATTAGCCTTTCTACTCTCATTCACTCAGTAATGTACAGTGGACTTTTCCAGAGGCTGACATGTGATATTACAACAAATTAAACTCAAAATTAGGTATGAAATTCCAAATGTCTTCTCTTACGCCAGGAAATAAAGAGAATTACAAAAAAAGTAAACCAATGCTACTACTATTATCATTTATTTTTTATTTTCATAAAGTATATTTTTCATAAAAATGTTATATATGGCTTTTATATTTAAATGAACTGATAAAAAATATTATGAATATGTTTAAAAATATGTTTTAATTTCTAATAAACTAACTATTGGTAGATATAATCTACATAAATAAATTCTCTTTTAGGTCCTCAATTTTTAATCAAGTAAAGGGGTTCTGAGACCAAAAAGTTTGAGAACACTGCTCCAGAGAATCACGAGGCAGATTTTCTTATTTCTTTCTCATTGGATCTCCCCCCTCTTGGGCACCCTGCATAAATTCCAGGCACTTTGACTTTCCTAGACTTTTGTTTGTTTCCTCAACTATATGAAACTGTTTTGCTCTGCTTGATTCCTCCTCCGTAGGCTGTGGTCCGGAGAGTGCCTCCAGAAACAAAGCTGGGGACTTGCCTTATTTATTTCCTTATCTCAGGGATTGTAATCTTATGCTGTCTTTTGTCCAGTGTCTAAAACCAGTTGTTTCATATATTAATGTCCAGCATTCTGTCTGGAGGCATATTCTGGACCAAAGTTTAGAGACAGGGATCCGAGTAGAACATGAACGTAAGGCAAATCTGATATCAGTAACTCCACTGGTCATCCAAGAAAGTTGTTAAATGTTTTCAGATGAATCATCTAAGTTATCTCTCACAAGACATTACAGGTGGGAATTATAATTTTTCCCATTTTGAAAAGAACCTGAAGCTTTACGAAGGCAGGGTATGGTTAAGTCAGAATCTGAGCCCTGGCAGTCAAACTTCAGAGACTTACACTCTACACCACAGTTTCTTCCAGTGATTAAACAATATTTTCCTAGTGCATATTATATGCTAGGTTCAGTGTAAACACCAGGGAACACAGATGTAAACAAAACAGACAAAATTCCTGACCTTGTGTAGTTGATATCCCAGTAAGGAGAGACAAGGAATAAATTAGATAAGTAACTCATATTTCTGTTAGATAAGTATTCGGGAGAAAAAGCAATGAAGGAGAATAAGAAACGATACTGAACAGGGAGTGCTGTCAATTTAAAATAGGGTATGAAGGAAAGTCTTCACTGAGAAGGTGACATTGAAGGTGGTGAAGAGTAAACCACAATAATGCCTAGTGGCACACCAGGAGGTGGGCATGACATATGCAACGCCTTTGAGGTAGGAGTGTGCGTGGCGAGTCTGAGGAGGCCAGCCTGGGGAAATAGAGCATGAAAGGGAGACAGCAGTACTGCGTGAGCTCATTGAGGTAATGGAGGGCCTGATTATGTAGAGCCCCGTCAAATCTTTGTTTTTCACTCTGACACGAGTGGAAACCTCACTAGAGGTTTCTAAGCAGAGGAGTGACATGAACAGATGTCTTAGGCTGTTATGCTAAAAAAAATACACTATAGAAATGCAAGAGTGAGAACAGGGGGACCAGTTAAGAGGCTATAGCAACAATCCAGGCAAACCCTGATAATAGCAATGGAGATAATGAAAAGTGGCTTGCTTTCTTCTTGATAAGAATAACAGTAGCAATAATAATCATCCATATGACAGTTACATTATTTATGTTGTCATTTGTGTTAAATTCCTTAAAGTATACCTTCCTTATTATACATCATTTATCAATAATTAAGAGAGTCTTTGAAATCCTTTATGGCAGATGTTATTTCTCCCGTAATGTTTTACACATTTGGTGTATTTAAAAGTAAATGGTCACACACACACACACACACACACACACACACTCACACACTCACACACACACGTTTCATTACACCATCATCCACAGTTAATCATATGCTGATGCTCACTTTACACATAGGCCATTTTTGCTGATACATTCACTCCATGAAACCTCTTGTTCACTTTTGCAAACATTGCCTAAGGATCCATATCTTTCTCTGAGGATGTACTCTATAAAACGCATTTTTACTTTAAGCATTATAACTATATATATTAGGTTGGTGCAAAAGTAATTGCGGGTTTTGCAATTATTTTTAACCTTTTAAATCGCATTTACATTTGCACCAACCTAATACACTCATTCATACCTAATATACACAGAGTAAATTGAATTTCCTTGATACCACCCATCTTAGGAAAACTCTGGAAGGGAGAATTTCAGGGAACCATGGCTTTTGTTGTTTTATGGAGTGATTTACCTTAATATATGGATATCTTTATTCCCACTTGAAAGATAGTTATTCCCAACTGTTAACTAAACATGGTTTTCAGTTTTGTTCAATTACAGTACCTACTAAGTATTCATTTTACCCTCTACATCATTCAATTTTATTATACTGGCAGTGCCAAATTTTTGAGATACAATTTGCTATTTTCCTGTATTGATGAGAATTGGGGAAATGAGGGAATTTGTACGCCAAAAATAGTTGAGTTATTCTTTCTCATGAAGAAGCCTTTAAATCATGCTCTATGAAGAAAGCATATAATGTATTCAAATGGATTTTCTCTGTGTGATATTATTTCATAGAAATTCAGGTATTACTATACTTGTTTAAAAATAGTGGTGGGGTTATGCACGGGCAGCAGTGGTTCAATTTTTAAAAATAAACTACCTTGTGCTTTACCTTCTTTATAGGCACCTTCTTTATAGGCAGAAGGATTTGATCCATAATTTTATTTGATTCACAATGTATCTGCTGTCTAATTTGCAGACAGCAAGTGGAACTTCAAACTCAATTATGTAGAAACCAAATGACTGTTCAAATTTGAAGGCAGAGAAGAGAAAGGAATAGAATTCCAAATTAGTGTATCCAGAACATAGAGACGCTTATGACTCTCACAAAGTCAAGAAAAGATGACTTCTTCTGGCATTTAAAATTATGAATACCTTTAGGTCTCGACCAGTCATTTTCATAAAGGATGAAAAACTATTCATCCACCCAGGTAGGTAGTGCATGAAAGAATGCCACATCATCAATTTATCCAAGAAAGAGCCAACATTTCATTAATAGCACCCTGTTATCTTAAACTCTAGAATGATTTTCGATAGGCAGATTATATTCATTTCTCTCAGAGAATTATTTAGACTAAAGTTTTATCCACTTAAAGCTTTTTTTTTTCTCTCTTCACAAAACCATTTTACAAACTGGATTGAAATATAATTTTACAAGAGAGAATTCATAATTTCTAACTGAGGAATGATTTTATGGACAGAATGAACTCAGAATTCTAATTGTAAAAAAGGATTGGAGAAGAAGGTGATGCTATGGGAGGAATATTGATCTAGGAGGTAGGAGGCCCAAGTTTTAATTCTGTTACTACTAACTAGCTGTGAGAACTTGAATGAATCACTTAACCACTTAAGTCTCATTTGCCTCCTCTTTACACTAAGGGGATTAGATTAGGTGAGCTGATCTCTAATGCATACACTTCTGTAAGAGAGGGAGCAATATCTTTCTTCGAAATTCTATAGCCTCATTTAGCTATTAAAAAAAAAAGTGAAGAAAGTGAGGTGAGGTATGTGGATATCTAGATCTAAAGTCTATTACTTTGGAATTAAGCATCCATAAAACCCTTGGCCAGGACCTCCGTGTACTGTGCAGCCCTTTCCCCTCTATTAGACAGACAGTGGTGGAAGAACCAGAGCGGAAGTACGTACGTTTTTGTTTACTGAAGGCCTTTAGCATATACACCAGTTTGAATTGGTGTGACATTGCTGGCTACTATGTCCTATTTTGCTAGTCTGGAAATTCATAGCTAACTTAGGGATTTTATAAAGCATTTGCACTCTCTCCATTCTTTATCAATCACTGACAGACTCATTGTTTTATAATGTACTTCTCAGCAAGCTGTTTGCGACTCATCGCCCGCCTTGCTTTATAGTCTATAAATATTTAATTCTTTAATAAACTGCTTATATGTAATATGAAATGACTGATGGTATTCTCTCTCCCTCTTTTAATAGTGCTACTATTTGCAAAACAATTCTTTTTTTTTTTTTCCTAAATAGCAATGTGTTTCATAAATGTTTGACTTTCCTTTTTCTAAGTAGCAATTTATTCTACGAGGTTGGTAGAATGACAGGCAAGAAAACAGACCCTTGCTCCTGGGAGTACAATATAACTCTTCCCTCGCTCTCACCCTCACCCCTACCAAGCTGCAAATTGATGAGGTAACGAAGATGGACTTTGGAATTGTGGCAGAGAGCAATCACCTGTCTCTCTGCAGACCCAGTGTACAAAATAGCCTTTAAATCTGTAGACTAAACGAGTGCTTACAATGAGCAAATAGGGTTCCCTCTTTGCTCAGACATCCTTTGTCTCAGGGAGTCATAAAAGATAATCAGGAATAATATACCAACACCTTAGTGTTCTCGTCTTCTTTATAACTGTGTACTTTATTTTTGAATGTTGGCCGATTTGCTTTCTGTGCCGTGAAATGATTTTCAATATTTAATGACTCATTTTTTAAATCGCAGAAGTCAGACACGTATTGAGTGCTTATTGTGTGCCCTGCACAGCTGTTAGGATGTTTCCTAGCAAGCTGCTGTTATTTTTCTATTTCAGTGTAATTTATGAACCCCTAAAAATTGTGAACGCCCTTGGGAGAGGGCAGGGAGGATGAATTGGGGAATGCCCGAATAAGTGTTTCTTCAGTGCCTGCCACTAATCGGGTACATGTATTATCCCATGGCGCTAACTCAGTTCTGCATTTCTGTACCAAGCTGCCTTTTTCACTTAGCATACATTCTAAATTTTCTAATAGAACCCAATGCATTTGATCTGGAAAGAGCATGAGGAGAATAGTGGTAGAACATTTGTTTATAAGTTAAAAAATCTTGATTTATATTCTACTTCTACCATATATTAGCAATTGCTTTAGGCTTATCACCTAGCCCTTCTTATCTGTGACATGGGCATCATAAAAATTATATAGTTTATATAAACACCTATACAATGAGCCCTCAAATAATGTTAATTTTCTGTCTAAGTGTTCTACACTATCTAAAGAAGAACTTCAAGAAAAAAATCCAAATAAGTGAATGTTAATGCAAAGACAGTAATCATTTTAGTTAAATAAGACATATAAATTCAGTTGTTTATATAATAATGCTGATGGGTTACTTTAAGGAATAAACACTTTCAATTGAGGCTCCTTGTTCAACTGACAGCACACATTTGTGAGGAGACTCATTAGGTCTTTTACTCTGGAGCAGAGAGATTTTTTTATGCAAAACTATATAGGTCAAGCTTTTATACTCCATATGACCAATCTAAGTGAGCTAATTTGCTTATACAAATCAAATTATTTCAGCTTCATGTTCCCTCATGTATACTGCCCCATTTTATATGATACTAGTTCTTATTTCACAGATACCATTTTATTTTCTTCTTTCATTCAGCATTCACATCACAAATGTGCTTCTATTTTAGTCTTCCTGTGATGTCCTCAGTATAACTTTTACCCTATTTAAACATCATAAATTCAAACCTGCATAGGTGTAATCTGAGATTCCCTAATGAGTTCTATTTTCCCTGGTTGTAGTGACTGATTTGATTCTGAAACAGACTTTTACTTCTACCTCTCTTCCTGACTTGATCTATGATATTGAACCAATCGTTGTCTCATACCTAGTTATTTCCTTTGCATATTAATTTTCATTGAAATGTTATGAAGGTCAATAAGAAAGGATAATTTTAATGATAGTAATAACATTATTATTATTATCATCATTGTTGTTTTGTACTATTATTATCATTGACTGAGTTGCTACTACATACTAGGCAATGACTTAGGATATATAAAAATTTTTCCCTTAATTTTACTCTATTAGGGCAGAATTTCCAATTCACAGATGAGGAACATGAAGCATATGCAGGTTAAGTTGCTTGCCTCAAGGTCACATAGCTCGTAAGTAAAAACTAGAATTCACACTTAGGTCTTACAGACTCCAAAGCCTGTGCTTTGAGAAGCTCAGCAATAAAAAAAAATAAATAGTGCTTATTTTTATATTGTAAAATAATAGGCATAGTTTCTTTTTCTATTTTAAAAGTGCTACTATTTATAGAAAAAAATTTGTTTTTGTTCTTAGGATGCCTTTCTTTTAAAACATACAGTGTATGTGAAAGTGCTTTATATGTTATGAAGTCCTAGATAGATGTAAGGTATAATTATAATAGTAATTAATTTGAAGCACTTTTATTATAACCTTGTCAATAATTATGGCATTTTTTAAAATCCCACATATAAGTATATCTTGCTCTGTGTAAGAAAAGATTTTTCCGAAAAATTTTAAGTAATTGAAAATTCTTTTAAAACATACTATTTTAAAAGTATAAAAGAGCTTCTCATTTCTGGGTGAAGCCTGTAACAAAGTAAAGAATTCGTTTGTAATTTGACTAATTCCCTAATTATCTGTTTGAATCTTAATTTTTTTAGCATTCAAGTTTTTAAAAGAGGGCACTCTTAAATGTTGACTGGCACTTATAATCTCTCAAAGTAATTGCCAAAAAGACACCAGGGAAAAAACTGCTAACTTATTTTTGAGGTCAGAAACCATTATAATTAGAGCTACACATTACGGAATCCCTACATTTATGTTAATTCAAAGCTTGAATTATTACCCCTACACATTGATGTCCACTAAAATATGGACAACCAGGCATACTTCATTAGAAAAAGATTAAGTCCTCAACTATAAATCAGTTCATATATTTCATGTATGCATTGAACACATGTACATACATGCACAATACTCAGATTTGAAAGATATTATGAGAGGCCATGTGGTATGTCTGTGTTACATCTCATTCACTTTCAGACAACATAACATCTGGTTCTCTCTATTTAAATAGGATTTTTCTAGTTTTTACTAAAAACCCAATAGAAACTTTTAAATCTTCTTTGGCAATTAATTCTTAATGTAGGACATCCTTCACTTCATAAGACTAAATTGTTTATGCTGCGTTTGTTAAGTTTATTAACCATTTCTTTTAATCTCTGGTAAACACTATTTCTGCTTTCATGAAATATGTGTATTATGTATAAATCTATCTGCACACATAAAGAAGCACCTATAAGCATTGTGCTAATGAGTTAAAAGTCACATTGTTTTCAGTCTCTTCCATGATCACAAACTGCATTCCTGACACTAGACATAGCACTCCTTAATGACCATTATGTCAGTAGGGGACAGAATTTGAGTGGAAACATGGTGGAAAGCATCTGGGTAAACTTTAAAATAGGGATCCAGAGTAATTGCTCAGGGCAGATATTCTACAATTTGCTTGACCAAATAAAGAATATATATCTCACAATCCTGATTGAGATTCTTAAAAAAGTACATACTCATAATACAATGATCATATGGAGTCAACTATTCAAATGCATGTTCAAAGTCTCATTCTACTAAATGTAGGATCTCTGATAGATTCATGCTTTGCCTTGCTAATAATTTGCATCCTCAGTAGATGGGAAAATGATAGGGAAACTAATTATATGAACCTAATTTTGATCAAGTGAGAACTTCTTAGAGAGGAAGAAAAATATTATAACCCTGGAAGAAAGTAGTCATTTAATCTTAGAGCTTAAAATAGCCAGGGATGGTGAATATTGGACATAATCAGACATATGCCCTATAGCTACCTGTCCAATAAATTAATCCCTTTAATTAAAATTAAATAAAATTAGAGATTCAGTTTTCAGTTGTACTAGCTACTGGCTACACTATCGGACATCACATTTCTATCATTGTAGCAAGTTCTTTTATACAGTGTTATCCTAGACTTCAGAAAGGCAGATTATAAAATATGCAGATTAAGGATAAATATAACTTTATGGACATTATCACTAAAAAAGTAGCTCACAAGAAATAAAAGGACTTCCAAAATAACACTAAAATTGCACTTAACATTAAAATTGTAATTGGCTTATTGCCTATATTGCAAACCAGTCCTTAAAGCAGGAGGGTATGTCTGTTTCACTGTATCTGGTATGTAGTAAGTACATTGCTAGGAACTTAGTGAGCTATTAATGAATAAAATAAATTGTCAGGGAAAAAGGGGAGGGAGATATGTGAAGAACAATCTGATTTCATAGGGATCTGTTTGATTACATTTAGATAAATAATTGTGCCTAAAAGATATGAGGGGCATATGAGCGAGAGAACTTGGGGATCATTTATAGGGAAATTAGAAGAGAGAGACTTGCAGGATTTTGATGTTCTGATTAGAAATTACTAAGAATAGGAAGGATGGGAGGAGAGAGGGAATGAATTTTTCTTCAAATTATTTTTCTCTGTCAATAAGAATGGCCTTCTGATAAGAAAGGACAAGAATGACATTTATTAGTGGGAATTGTAGCCCAAGATCAGATAAAAAGAGGAAAGGGAACAACTGATTGTTAGAATTCATGTCTCCTATCCCAGACACATTACTGTCAAAGGTACTATGAGAATTTGCAGTTAAGTTTGAAAAATTACATCTGCAGTTGAGCTTTAGGAATTACAGGTGTTTCTGAGAGACTATGCTGATTGGAAAAGGTACCAAAAACATGAATGAATAAGAGGAAGAGTAATTCCCAGTTTTCCAAAATTTTAAGTGTTGACTTTAAAATCAGTTAATTAGAAGTTATTTTTGTGGGCACTTGGAAAAGGGAATTTTGATCTCTAAGGATAAATAGTTTCACAAAGAGCAAATGTCCTCACATCCTTTTTTGATGGCATTATTTCAAAGGGATTCTATCATCAGAGTGTATCTCAGACTTTCGGTTTTCATTGCCTGGTATAAGAGGCTAATAAGCAAGCAGAAAGCTGCTGAAAGCCAAATGGAGCTTTCAGCATTCCAGTGCTGTGAAGACAAAATTGGAGTTCATGATTTGTCAAGGAAATGGGACCTAGGAGATGAGGTGAATGAGATATAACCTGAGCCTTACAAAGAATACAAGCTAGCTTTAAATCAACTTACTCTCTTAGTGGATTGAGGTGATCTGCCCTTGTTCCACCCTACTGCCTCTCAGATGATAGGGTACATTTTTTTCAGAGTAAGGTACCACCATCCAGAACCTCTAAAAATTCATGCATAATGTCTTGCATCCATTCAGTACTTTCCAGGAATATCAAGAAACAGGACTAGGCAGATTTACTGATGTGCCTGGGTATGTTTTTCTTCATATTTATCCTGGGATTGGGATTACCGTGGCTTAAGTTAAAGAAAGACATTATTTCTTAGAAGCAACAGTAAAACTGACAGCTGAGTTCTCAACAGAAGTGATGGAGGCCAAAGCCAATGGAATGGCATTCTTTAAAATGCTGGAAAAAAATAACTGCCAATCTAGAATTCTATACTCAGTGAAAATACCCTTCAGAACTGAAGATGAAATGTTATATATAGACAAGCAAAAACTGAGATAACTTAGGAGCAACAGACCTGATCTAAAAGCAATACCAAAGGGAGTTCTTTAGATAGAAGAAAAGTGATTACAGAAGGAAACACAGAAATGGAGGAAGGATCAAAGAGCAATGTGTAAGGTATATATGGTGGTAAGGCTGCATGAATCTTGACTGCACAATAAAAAGTGACAAAATCTTGTGAAGTTTAAAATATATGAACAATAAAATAAATGTTAACAATCACATAAAAGGTGGCAGGAATAAACAAAATGAGACTAAGGTTTTCTATTGTCTGAGAAGTGGTAAAAGTACTAATTTGTAGTAAATAGTCTGTAGTAAGTCATGTTATAATATTTAGGGCTACAATAGTAAAATAATGTATGTCTAACAAGTTAATAAAAAGAAAATTAAATAAGAAAAATATGTGATCAAGCTTAAGAAATGCAAAAATGGAGTGAAAACATAAATCAGGTAGAACAAATAGGAAACAAATAATAAGGTGATATGTATATAATTTTAAATATATCAGTAATTACATTAAATATAAATTGACTCAATTCTCCAGTTAAAAGAAAATTGTCAGATTGGATAAAGACAAAATCTAAAAACCAGAAAAAGTTGAAAGTAACAAAATGAAATATAAGCCAACTATATAAAAATCTAACTAGAACAATCTAATCTATATGAACATTAGACAAAGTAGATTTTAAGGCAAGAAATAAAGATGTATATGGAATAATTATTAAAAGGTCAGTCCAACAAATATAATCATTCTTAATTTGTGTGCATTTAATAACATAGCCACAAAATATGTATATGTACCAAAATTTACAAAACTGAAAAAGTATGTACACAAATTCACATGATGGTGTAAGACTTTAACATACCTCTCTTGTGGTAACCAATAAAACAAGAACACAAGCAGACAAAAAAAATCAGTAAGAATGTAGGTGCACTAAAAATCATAATTATCTAATGTAACTTAGTTATATGTAGGACATTGCTCCTAACAATAGCAGGATTCATTATTTTCAAGTGGACATTTACCAAAATTGACCAAAAACAAATCTCAAAAATTTAGATCATTCATAATAGACTATGACCACAGAGATCTAGAAAGCAATAACAAGAAGCTAAAAGTAAATAAGATACTGAAAAATTTTGTGAACCCCCAAAGGTGTGGCATTTAAGCCATATACTTTTAAATAAACTATAGACTAAAGAGAAAAGTATGATGTAAATTAAAAAATATTTTGAACCAAATGATAATGAAAATATAACAAATGAAAACGTGGGGGTTATATCTAAAGCTATGCTTAAAGGAAAATGTATAGCCTTTAAATGAATGTTTAAAAAGAAAAAAAGTCTGAAAAATCAATGATCTAAATATATTCTCAAGAAATTAGAAATAGAATAGGCAAGGAAAACCAAAGAAAACAATAAGAACAGAAAATAACTAGACAGAAATCAACAGTGTAATACAGGAAATCAACAACAGCAAAATATGCTCAAGTACACATGGAATTTCAAAAAGATAGACTACATGTTGGGCTCTGAGTTGAAATTATACAGAATATAGTTTCTGAACACAGTGATATTAAATTAGAAATTTATAGTAATAAGATACCAAGAAAATAACTGAATATTTGGAAATTAAACAACACACTTCTAAATAACATGTGTCCAAGAAGAAATTACTAGAGAAAATTATTTTAAATCTCAAATAAATGATAACAAATACACATCCTATGAAAGTATGCGGGGATACAACTAAAGCAGTCTTTAGAGGGAGATGTATAGCGCTACACAGAAGAAGAAAAGTATAAAATTATCTAAGATTTGTCCTTGTGAATCTAGATAAAGAGAAGTAATTAAACCCAAAGTAAGTAAAAGAAAGGAAATTAAGAGTAGAAATCAAAAGAAAGTCATACAGAAGTTGGTTCTTTGGAAAGATTAATAAAATTGATTTTTAAAAGACTGATCCAGAAAAAAAGAAACACAAATCACCAATATCACAATTGAAAGAGGGAACATTACTAAAGATTTTACAGACAAAAATAGAATAATAATAGGATATTATGAACAACTTTGTTCCAACTAATTGATAACTAAGATGAAATGGAAAAATTCCCTGAAAAACACAGCTTAACAAAATTGACAAAGGAAACTGAAAATCTGAGTAGTTCTTGATCATTTTCTTAAATATCGAATTTATAATTGTAAAATCGCCCACAGTTTTTAGGTCTGATAGTTTCACTGGTATATTCTATCCAACATTTAAGACCAAAATAGTAACAATCTTACACAAACTTTTTCAGAGTATAGAGGAGGAGGATACTCTCCAATTTATTCCATAAAGCCAGCAAGACCCTATTAACAATAACTAACAAAGTCATTTCAAGAAACCAAAATTATAGATCAATATCTCTCGTGAACACGGATTCAAAAATTCTTAACCAAATATTAGCAAGTCAAATCAGCAGATAAATACATCAGTGCAAGTGGGGTTTGTCCCAGGATTGCAAGGTTGGTTTAACATACGAAAAATCAGTAATTGTAATTCATTGTGCTAACCACTTTTGAGCAGTTATTGGTTTCAGTGAAGGTATGAAAGGCATTTGACAAAATTTAACAACTATTCATGATTTTTAAAACAATCTTAGCAACAAGGAATAGAAGGAAACCTCATTAACTTAATAAAAGGCTTCTTTCTTAGTGATGAGAAACTGAATTCTTTCTCCCCTATGTTCAGGAACAAGGTAATGATACCCCGTAAGATTGGAAACAAGGCAAAAATGTTTACTCTCAGCACTCACCACCTTTAGTCAACATTGTACTAGATATCCTCATCAATAAAATAAAACAAACTAAAGACAAAAATTAATGGATGTGATTACTGGAAATGAAGATTTTAAGCTTTCTATTCAAAGATGAAATAACTGCACTTGCAGAAAATTCTAAGGAATCTTTTTTAAAATCTGTAAATTTTTTTGCGTAATCTTTTTACCATTTGTGTAAAAATGGGGGGCAAAATATATTAATATCTTATTAATATCTGGGTATAATATACTAGTATTTAGAGGGGTAAACAAGACACTAGTAACAGTGAAGACCAATTTAGGGGTGAGGTTAGACACTCATGGCTAGACTAGGGGCAGGCAGGAAACTTTGCTTTCTACATCATTTAAATTATTGGCACTTAAAAATAGTTAATGTGTTACCTATTCAAAAATATAACTTATTTTTTTAAAAAACAGATTGAAAGTCGGCATTACCTGGTCAATGTAGTAAATAATGATCACCTCTTAGTTACCACAGCCCTGTAGACCAACCAGGGTAGAACCCTCGTATCAAACTGTAGATATCATGCAACATGGTTATTATCTCAGAATTGCACATATATTTTTAAACGAACCCTTTCATGGGTCTATTATGAACTGCATTTATATGAGCTGTAGTTTGACTTTTGATTATTGATAATTCACAATCTATCCACCATGGATACCTATTTATTGTTTTCTCACTAAACCTTTTACCTGCATCGCTACTTAGTAGTAGCAGTAATGATTGAATGTTATTTCCTTTTCCTTATTTCTCGAAAATACTAACCAATACCCTGAAATAATAATAATAATAATAATAGTATAGCAACAATAAAATATTATTTACTGCTTGTTATATACAAATACTGTGCTAAATTCTTTACATACATTGTTTCAATATTTAACAGCCATAATTCTGTCAACTAGGATCGAAAAGATAAGAGGTTAAAGGCATGAATCAGATTCAGATTAAATAGCCATTCTCCACATAATCATTAATTCATTGTACTCTACAGTTTGGTACACTACCAGTTGAGAATTGTATAACGTGTGTGTGTGTGTGTGTATTATAATGGAGACTCATAAATGGAAGTTTTGGAGACTAATAGGTAAAGAGCAGCAGAATTTAGGACATGCTTACATGCTCATGTATAGTGACCAGTTCCAGTTCAGTATTATGCCATCAAGTAGAAATTTGTGCAGGTATACAGACCAGAGCAAAACTATCTTTGTCTTTCGGCAATTTAAACAGAAGTACAAAATTTTTTAACCTGAGTTATTAAAGTAATTTGAACTGTGTCCACCTGACCAAGGGAAGTAATGAGATCTCTTTCTTTCTGACTGCTGCTTCTTGCTTTGGTTTTCTTTATTAATCCTGTGAGGCCCTTAGTAATATTCCAAATATTTTATCAGTCCTGAATTTACCCAATAGGCTTATTCACCATTTGTTCATCTCTACTCCTCGTCAACATGCACTACCCACGCTAATTTCAACATTCTGAAAATGTTAGAAAACCACACTATCTTTACCCTAAGAATTACCCGGTGCGAACATTATCAGGCCTGTGTAAGCACCGGACCATTCCATCTGCTCTTTAGCAACATACACTATGATAGCCCCAAGAATTCCCTCTGTCACAAATACCTGGACCAGGACGCACTCTACTGCATCCCCAAGTTAGGAGTAGCTGTGCTTTTGTCTTCCGAGCTGCAGACAGCTGGAGGGGAGAGGCATCAAATTGTCGCTGCTTTCCTCAGCCTCAGACCTAGACGGGCCTGTCTCGGTGCTCATCTTGGTAAAACCCTGCTAGCTCCATGAAACAAGAGCCCCAGCCTGAGACTAACGAAGCACAGGTGGTTGCCGAAAACCTCCTCTACCACAAAATACTATGCTGTGGCTCTGAATAGACTCCTCTTCATATATTCTCTCTTCTCCCCTCCCTTCCATATGCATGCCCTCGTCTAGTTCCAGTTTCCATTAGAAATGCTATTTGGGTAGCAAATTTCTCAAATTGGATCCATCTCGATGCTGCCATGCAAAGAAAACACATCTGTCTGACTCTTCATTTAAAATAAGGAAAAAATTGAAATAGCGAAATGCTGTAGTCGCTCTGAGCTATTTCCTAATGAACCAGTTTGTCCCATGAGCTGTAGTGAGGAGCCTCTTCTTGGTGAGAACTCTGTGTGCATATTAATATCATGCATGTCTTCCATGTGACTCCTTCTGACTTGCCCTCACCCTCCTTTGAATTCATTTAAATAAAAATAATTTATGTGGACATTCCTTCAGTCAGGATTTTCTCTTCCCCTTTCTTAAAGACATCCATAATATTTCGTTGATGCTTTCCATCCAAACTGAGTCGTTATGCTTTTGCATATCATTAGGGCTTTATAAAGAACAACAGCGACATCTGCATGTGTCGCAGTGCCAAGGAGACGGGAAAAATATGGAAAACAAACTCTGTACTGGCTTGGAGGCAGTCTGGCTCTCTGTCTCCCCAGCAGCCCCTGCCACCACCATGGGCAGGAGTAATTGTACAGTGTAATCACATCATGCCTCATCTGAATATTCATAGCAGAGACAAAGCTTTGGAGGGTAAGGGAGGAGTGGGAATAATTTAAATATAAAACAGCATGTCATTTCCAAATCAAGTTGTGCCAGTTAGACTGCACCAGGATTCAATATTAAATCAACATTGTTTTACAGTTTGGAAATTGGAAGTGAAGAAGAACACAGAGGAGAAAAGAGACTCGATAAAGAAGGGGTGGCATTATATTCTCATTCTTGACTGAGGAAAAACAAAACAAGACAACAACAACAACAGCGCCAAAATGAAAAAAGTGATATTTGAAGTGTCACCCACAATGGCTACCCAGCTGCTATTTTACCAGGAATGAAATAGCCTATTGACGGAGCTTTAAAAGCTCCCAATTAGTATGTTGTTCATGTATTAGATCTACAAAGAACTCACTGTATTCCTTCTGTCCCCACAAATCCCCCCAATACACACATATTCCCTAACCACCACCTTTCTTCCTGTCGGGTGCAGAGGAAAAAAGATCAGAACTACAAAATAATTGACTAATCGCTTCAAAAGTGACAGCATCCCTCTTCAAAAAGCAATGACAAAAACAAACACATACAAAAAGGTGACTGTGCATTAATGAAGGGATAAATTACCGATGTCTTCTTCATTCTCTTTAGTTCATTACCCCCCAAAAGAAACAAGTGTAATCCACATGTTAATATTTCTTGTCTTCGTTTTCTTTTATTTTAATATGAGGCTCTTTATTATTTTTGTGTGTGTGTTGGTATTTGTAGAAGCCTCTGCCACTGCATTCCCCAAAGAGCTACTAGTTTCAACCCACTGGAGTTTATATTCCTTTAATTGTCTAGTGCAGGAACATTCTGCTGTTTTTAAAAATATACCGCTCTGCAGGAATTAGAAGAATCCAAGGTTGTATCCAACTTCAAAGGTTTCCGAATCATAATGCTTTTAGCAAAAGTAGAAGACAGATCATGGAACAAGTCCCTGTTTGAAGATAAGCATCATAGGGACCTTTTTTTCTTCCTTCTCTCCCCAACTTTGTACTCCTGGCTCTGAATGCCCCTGCTAACACGGTTTAATGATATGCAAATGAAATATGCATAAAACCATTCTACTGTATGATGATTAAACACTGGAGACATTAACAGCAGAGGCTTCACTCTTTGTAATAATCCTTCCCGACCATCCACTTTGATTGCGGAGTTATGGAAACCCATAGCAGTTGGCAGAGAGTAAAAGAGAGAGAGAAGGAAGGAAAGATGCAGGGACACATCACCCATCTCGGTGCTTCTCCCACTCCAGGAGAGGTCTCCCCCCTTTGTACTGCGTTCCTATTGCTGTCTTTTGTAATCCATCCATGCAGTCGCACCAGAGCGATTAACGGGGGGGAAAAAAACCTCTTTTCTCTTAATGTTTCAAAGCTCATTAGCCAAACGATTATTCCTCATTAACAGCGAAAGCTCATTCATTAAAAGGAAGAATATGCCCAAAAGATGCCAGCGCGGTTAATCCTGCATCCGTACTGGGCTGTAAATCCCATACTACTTGTATATTCCATGCGAAAGGGACACGCGCCAATCCACATTTTTTTAAAAAAAGAAAGAATAAGAAAACAGTTTGTGTGTTTTGTAAAATCCACAAGAGCAGCAATTAATATTCCCATTGAATGACTTTATTTATTTATTTTTTTTTTTGGTCTCTCCCTTTTGTTTCCAGCGCCTGCCCCTGGCTCAGCGCCCGGTGCCAACAGAACACCTTTCAGGATCCACAGCAACGCAGACAACGTAAGTACCAGCCGTTTCCTGAAACCCTTTTTCAGATTTTTTTTTTTCAAACAACCACCTAAAACCTAGAGAGAGACCAGCCTCTTTCCCCTTCTTCTCCCCTGCGTTATGCCACCAGGGTTTCCTAAGTAGCACCTTCCAAATCCCTCTGCCTTCAAGTTTGTGCATGTCTGTGTGGCATCCCTCCTCCTCCTTCACTCCCATAGTGGATCTTGTAAAAGGGCTCCAGATCGGCCCCATTCATCTCCCTGGTGATAGCAGTGAATGTAGATCAATCTCTGACTGCCTGCTTGCTGCTGGAGTATGATTTTTGTTTTGTCTTCTGTGTGTACCTGGGTCAAAAAGTAGGATGTGTGCACACACATACATGCACATACACACATTTCCTTCTCTCTCCGTCTGTCTTCCTCTCCTTTTTCTCACACATGCATACATCCCACATATGTGTGTATATGCATAAACATATACACCTATATACATGCCCATACCTGTAATACAAAAATATATACATATCTAAACATTTAATTTGTCTGAAAATATGTGTATGTATATACACATACAACCTTACACATGTGTCTCTATGCAATCAATAGGTGCCTATCTTTTAATTTATACCCATCTATATCTCCATTTAAATATTCCCTCTCTTCTCCCAGCAGAAGCTGTGTGCAATTGCAATCCAGGATTGTACAAGCGATAATCTTTCCTTATGATTTCTATTTGTAGACCTTTATGTTTCCTTCTCTGCCTTCTTCCGAGCTGTAGAACTGGCATCTTTCCCTGAGGTTTTCCGAATGGCAAGTGGCACCGGCTGTGGCATGTATTCAAGCCGCTTCCTGTGGCATTTCTCTTCCGATGTCTGCTTTTTCTCTTTGTTTGTTGTTGACTAGGCTGAATGGTGTTTTTTTAAGTTAATTATAAACGAAGTTGAATAGCAAACAAGCCAACAGCTTGCCAAAAAAAAAATAATAATAATAGCCCCACACAAGCGCCTTCTGCTGCAACAGATGCCCAGATCACCCCTGGCACGGGCAAACGGGTACACGGTTTTGGTGGTGGTTAATTTTTTCTGTTTGTTGCTGTATTTGTTGTTTGTTTTCCTTGTTTCTTTTTTATTTTTCAAGGAGTCCAGGATCCCGGCCTCTGCTTGGAACGGAACAGTGTCATGGCGGAGACGACGGCCTTTGTCTTGCTGGGTGTGAAAGCATCCGCCGTGCTGGCTCCACTGCAGCAGAATCAAGTTTAAAGGAAAAAAGTGATTAAAGTCAGCTTTGTGCCTCTTTGGTGTGGAAGACCCCCAAACCCCAAATAGCCGAGTCCCTGGGTCCGGGGAAGGGCTCATAGTTGGAGCAGCCTAGGCTGTAATCCTGGCACTTGCGCCTTCGGTTGCTGCTTGCTGTTCGCTCCTGGGGGTCTGGATAATCTCCCCTGGCTTTACCGCACTGTCTGGCCCGCATACAGGGCCCCGGTAACATATACCCGCTGCTGCTATCACACGAAACTGTGGCGTTGCCCCTGAATGGATGGCACTGTGCCAACTCTTCTGCCATCCGCCCTTGCTGCTTTTTTCTTTCCTCCCTCCCTCCCTCCCCTTCTTCTCCTCCTCCCGTCGACTTGACGTTAATTAACACACGGGTTAATTGATTTTAAAAGCCGAAGAATTACAGTTAACTTTTCCCACAGGGTACAGACGCCAGCCGCTTGGCATACTCTGCCTTTCGCACTGGTGCAGGGGGGCAGGGAAAGCCCGCAGCAAAACTAGCAACTGCTGAGGGCATGTTGCCTGCTCATTGGAGTAGAGCCGATAGAAGTCGACGTGGTACTGTCAGCCTTACAGTATATTTAGCCTTCCTATATTTTTAAAAATAATCAAAGCACAACCCTGTCTTTATTCCTCTCCCTTCCTCTTCTAAAACAGGAAAACCCTTCAGAAGTTCTTCTGGGGGGAAAAAATCCCTCCCCTCAGCCCATATATCTCACCCATAATATACTTTTTTCCAATAATAAGAAAATAACTGGTGCTTTTTTTTTTTTTTTAAGTTACAAGGAGGAAGGCTACCCCTTCCCTAAATATCATAGGCAAAGGAGACTTTTTTTTTTTTTAAAGAAAATGTTCCATAGTTTCTTTATTTTATTGTGTTTCTATTCCCCTTGACTCAGATGGGTTATTTATGGTGAAGTATTTCAATAACAAAGTAGGTACATTGTAATTAAGAACAAAATTCATATGAAAGCTTTTGTTTTTTTGCTTATATGTGTATAGATTTTTGCTTTCAGTCCCTTTCACCCCAATCCCCTGTAGAAATGAAAGCAATTGATGTTATAGTTGGGAAGGAGATAGGCAAGGCTGGGAACTTGATGCTTTCACCTTTGCATGCTTTCATTTTATTTCATTTTGTTTTTTAAAAGCAGGCAGCAAGTGAAGCGACAAGAGGAATCCATTATGCAAATCATGTCACTTTGCATAATGTCTCATGACTGGAATATGCAAATGAGCGGTATAATTTATGAGTGCCAGTGTCTGTCTAAAAAGTGTTTCACATAATTTACAAAGTGAGCCTGAGAGACATGGGAAAGGCAGCTCTTCCAACTCCACTGCCAGGAAATCTCTGTATTTTCTCCTACAAGTGCTCCCTAGTAATATTGTCAAGAGCTATTTAAAAGAAATTAAGTTTCCAAATGTTCATGAAAAATGAAGATTTTCCTCTCACGCCCTTCACCCAAATCCTTTGCCTAAAAGTTTGCAAGAAACTATCACACTCTAAAGCATTCATTTACTCTAATTTACATGTATTACTCTAAGACATTCCTTGCTTTAGAAAGGAAAATGTATACACAAATATCAAGTTTACGTCAAGTAACTTTTCTAAAAATTAATGGTTTAGAGTATAATAGTTTCTTGCAAACTTTTAGGCAAAGAATTTGGGTGTTGTCTGGCTCTCTGAAGGCAGAAAAAAGGAATTCCTCATTTTGGTTGGTTTTGTGTGTTCCCTTCTGCGTGCAACATTTTATAAATTATAGTCTTTTGAGTGTATTATTAGGTATGTAATATGGAAGACTCATGCATTCAATATTTTTCTGAAGGTATAAGTCTGCTTTCAGAGAAGTCTTCAAAAGAGAAATGCCATTCAATAAAAACCAAGTTTTAGTTAAGTCCGCTTAGTTGGCCATTCCGTGTGTCATTTTGATAACTTTTTTGAGTAGATAATTGTGAACCTTTTGAGAAGTCGTAACATTTTTGATAATCTGACTTAATCTGGCCTTATTTTTTATTTCAATCACAGTAAATTCTGTGAAAGAGAGGTACAACGAGCATGCCATGAAAGTGTACACCAGGGGGACCTGATCTTGGAAGGCATGTTAGAAAGGCTTCCTAAAGAAAGTTCAAAGTGATTCAGAAAGTTGAAAAGAAAGTAGACAAAAAGAAGGAGGAAGTATTTTCCATGTAGAGAATATGTTCAGTAAATCCTGAGGCAAGATCATGGCTGCTTGGAAGAACTAAAAACCAGTGTGACCACAAATATAAACAATGGGTCATTGGCTCATACAGGGAACAGATTGAGAGGTAAGCATGTAAAAAGGTAACTTATTCATTATCTAAATTTATTTACTGGTGCTTAGTCTCTTATGTCGTTAATTGTATACACATGTATTTACATGTGCTTAATGAAGTTCATATTGAGAACTACTTATGATTATAGTACTTCTTATAAAATAATTATTGATTTTTCAAACTGACACATTGAAACATCAGGTATGTGAATCTAACTTTATGTGACATATTCCCTCTTTTTTGCAAAGTTATATTTTCAAAAAGTTACTAATCATTTCACGAAATAAAAATAAGAAGAATACTCCATCCAACAAGAGCAGACTACAAATTCTTTTCAAGGACACTCGGAACATTCACAAAGACCATTTTCTCGTCCATTAAAAAAAACAAAAAAAAAACAACAAAAAAAAACCTCAACAAATTTAAAAGTATTCAATTCAGGCAAAATATATTCTCTGACAACAAATAAACTGAACTAGTAATCAGTAACAGAAAGATATCTGGAAATTCCCAAAATTTTGGAAATTAAATATATTTCTAAATAACACATGGGTCAAAGAGGCAGTCACAGGGAAATTAGAAAATGTTTTTAACTGAATGGCAATGAAAACACATTACAAAATTTATAAGATACAGCTAAAGAAGCATTTACAGAGAAATAAACCTAATGCCTTATTTTAGAAACGAAAAAATTTTTGAATCAATAATCTGTGTCTTAAGAAAACAAATTATAATAAAACCAAAATAAGAAGGAAGGAAACAATAAAGACAGAAGCATAAACCAATGAAATTAAAAACAGTAGGGAAATAAAAAAATAATAAAAACTTTAAAAAGACAAAAAGAAAACAGTAGGGAAAATCAGTATATCCAAAAGTTGGTTCTTTCCAAAGAATACAAAAAATAGATAAACATCTAGCCAGACTGAACAACAAAAAAATGTGAGTAGGCACAAATTATCACAACCAGGAATGAAAGAGGGTACATCACTAAAGATCTGCCAGATATTAAATGGATAATAAGGGATAAGTAAATAACAACTTTATCAAAAATTTGATAACCTAAATGAAATCGAAAAATTCCTTGAAAGACAAAGTACCAATATTCATTCAAGAAGAAATAACCTAAATAGTTGTATGTCTATTAAAGAAACTGAATTTGTAGTTAAAATATCTTTCTATAAAGAAAATACCCAGCCAAGATGACTGGCAAGTTCCACGAACATTTAAGGAAGAAATCATGCCAGTCCTGAACAGTCTCTTTTAGGAAATAGAAAAGGAAGGAACACTTTCCAACTCATTTTATGAGGTCAGCATTACTCTGATGACAAAACCAAAGGCAATACAAGAGCAGAGAACTACAGACCAATAACGCTCATAAACATAAACACAAAAACCCTTAACAAAATATTAGCAAGGTGAATAACATGTAAAAAGAATGATACATCGTTACCAAATCAGGTTTATTCCAAGAATGAAAGGTTGGTTCAACATTCTAAAATCAATTTGATTCATCAGATTTTTTTTGAGTCTTCAATTCAATGGATTTAGAAAAATGTGACTCACAGTAATCAAAACAGTGTGATAATGATATAAGGATAGACTTAAAAGATTAGTGGAACAGAATAGAAAGCCCAGAAATAGACACACAATTATTTGGCAAAGGGTCAAAGACAATCCAACCAAGAGAGAATAGTCTTTTTAATACATGGTTCTGAAGCCAAGTAAATAAATATCTTTACCCATACTTCACTTATACAAATATTAATTTTACATGGGTATTGGAACAAAATAAAAAACCTAACACTATGAAAGTTCTTGAAGAAAATACAAGATAAAATCTTTGTGACCTTAGGCTATGCAAGAGATTTTATACATAGCAGAGAAAGAACCTGAACCATAAATGAAAAAGATAAGTTTGACTTTGGCAAAATTGAAAGCGTTTGCTATTTCAGTGACACTGTTAAATAAATGAAAGAACAGGCTACAGACTGGGACAACATTTTGCCACCCATAGTGAGGAGAAAAATTGATCAATCTAAATCCAACCAACAATGACACAGAAGGTAGGATTAGTAGATGAAGACATTAAAACAGCTATCACAACTGAATTCCAGATATTCAAGAAGCTAGAATAAATCAGGAGCATGTTAAATAGAGATGTGAAATATAAAAAAAAAATACTCTAATTGAAATTGTGAGACTAAAACTATCTGAAATGAAGAATGCCATGGCAGGAAGGTAGCAACAGATTTGATATTCCAAAGAAAAGATTGGTCAAATTTAAAGACATATAAATAGAAACTATCCAAATGACACACAGAAAGAAAAGTAACAGAAAAATAATGAACAGGGAATCAATGATTTGTGGGACAATTTCACGTGACCTATTATATGTGTAATTGAAACCCTTGAAGGACAAATAGGAGAGGGACAAAAAATATATTCAAAGAAATAGCTGAAATTTTCCCAAATTTGGTGAAAAGTATGAACCAATAGGTCCAACTATCTCAATGAAACTCAAGCACAAGAAACACAAAGAAAATTACATTAAGATACATCATAATCAGGTTGCTTAAAGTCATTGAAAAGCAGAATGTTTGTAAAGCAACAGGAGAAAAGAAGATACCACGTACAGAGGAACAAAGATGAAAATGACAGCAGATTTCTCATTGTAATCAATGCAAGACAGAAGACATTGGAAACCCTTTGAAGTATTGAAAGAAAAAAAGTTAAACTGAAATTCTATAAACAGCAAAAATATCTTTCAAGAGCAAGGGTGAAATACAAAGGCTTTCAGATGTACAAAAACTGAAAGAATTTATCATTAGCAGACCTACACTAAAAAGAAAATGTTAAGGGAAACTCTTCAGACAAATGGAAAATGATGAAAAGCCTTGGAAATGGTAATTACGTTGGTAAATTTTTACAGTTCTTTCATTTAAATGTATTTAAAAGTAATTGTCTATTTGAAGCAAAAATAATAACAGTGTATTTTTTATAACATGGAAAAGCAAAATCCATGACAACAGTATCACAAAATCTATGAAAGAAAATGTGCAGAAATAAAAGAACTTTGTAATAAAGTTTTTATACTATAAGTGGTATAATACTACTTGAAGGTAGACTATAAGTTAAAATTATATACTATAAATCCCCGAAAGTAATAAAATGACAAACAGTTATAGTTAATAAGCTAGCAAAAGAGAAAATGGAATTATCAAAAATGCCTAATTAATCCAAAACAAATAGCAAGATAAATAGACCTAAACATCATCTTCAGTAATCACATTAAGTGTAAATGGCCTATGGCCTAAATACTCTAAAGGGCAGAGATTGTCAGATTGTATAGAGAACAGCAAGACCCAAATATATGCTGTGTACAACAAAACCACTTAAAATGTAAATAGTTAAATGTTAAAGGATGGGAATAGATATACCATATTAACACTAATCAAATGAAACTGAAGTGGATAGGCTGTATTAATATAAGACAGTATATTTCAGAGCTCATTAAACAAGATCCCAGCAAGATGAAGTCAGCCACTACCATATTCTCTTGCTGTCTGTGGCCACAAGTTAACCCTAGCTTCTCTTTCAACTGATGGATTCTGGATCTGAGAACTGGCTCTGGTCTAGAAACTGAGCAAGGGATTATAGTTTTTCATTGAAGTAGCTGATTTCATCTCTCTGCTCATCCAATCTTGGTCTCTTTTGAATATATTTATACGCACGCGCACACACACTGACTGCCCGTCTAGCCTCTAGTAACATCAAGTTCTATGAGCCAGCTCCATAAATCCTTACTGGGCAAGCACCCCCTGGCTGCCATTCGAAACTTGCTGCCTGTCGTAGTACTTATTTCCACCTTTTCCCTGATAATTAAGTGCTACCACATAATCTCTGGTAGTCCTGTGTCTGAACCACATTTATAGAAGGGATCCCATTTCTGTCACACTGTCACCTTTAAAGTCCCTAACTACGGAGGACAGTCACTACTAAGCTGCTCTGTGATGCTGGTAAATGAAGCATCTTCCAAATCCTTCCGGAACACAGTGAGCTAGGCTTTTGGTGTTATATAACATGTCCACTCCAGCAGACCCACTTCCCTGAGGTTTTTATTGCTTCCTGAATAGTTTATCCCACCAGTTATTATATCTCTATTTAATTGCTCTTTTCAGGTTTCCAAGAACCACCTCATCAGTGTATTAAAAGCTGACTCCAAGGACGCTTGTCAGGGTATTGTCTGAATCATGGAAAAGTTCCCCCGTTAAGCAGCTTTGCATTCCACTTCCATGGTCCTTCACCCTTAGCATCTACTCCCAGGCATATTCTGCCAGTGTCTACGGTACGTATTAGCCAAATGCTGCCACTCTCTTTTGCCATTAAATTTCTCTCCTCCTGTAGCAGGCCCAAGATTTTTCCCCAGTGGGGCCATGCTGAGATTTGACTAGTTATTGCTCTGGTGCCATTTGCTTTGCTTTAAATTGGTGCTTAGTTGACCTAAGTCTGTCATTCTCTTCAATAAATCAGTGGTGTTCTGCAATAACCACCCATTTCCACAGTCCAAATACTTCCTTCATCGTTGCTCTGAAATGCCAGAGAATTACACAGGCTGGTACATTTCTTTCCACCTGTATCACATCCTCATTCTCCACACGTGAAAGTCTTAACATTTACATCGCTACAGCCTGCCAGACTCCAGGACCTTTTCTAGACTATATTTCTAATATCAGTCCTGATAGCAGCTGTCCTAGGTAGGGATCCCTAAAGGCAGAGCCCCAAGAGCATCTGCAATAGCCCAGTAGCCAGTAAACACATGAAAGTGTGTTTGTGCTCATTAGCTATGAAAATGGAAACTAAAATCCAATGAGATACCACCTTTTCCATATACATTTGACAAAAAACATATATTCTGCTGTTGTTACGTGTAGACTAGTACCAGTTGATAGCTGTTCACTTCTGTATCTTTTCCTATTTGCTATCTGCCTGTCCTGTCAATTACCAAAGAAGGAGTATGAAAATCTTCAATTAAGAGAAGGAACTGTTTTATTTGTCTTATGTCTATCATTTTTGTTTCACATGCCTCGAAGTTTTCTTATTAGATACATACACATTTAGGACAGTAATGCAGTCTTAGTGAATTGAACCTCTTATCATTATGAAATATTTTACTTTGTCTCCTTGTTTTTGAAGTTTCCTTTTGTAATATTAATTGACTAATCATGTTTTCATAATATATATTTTTTCACTAAAGTATAGGTGTTAGTAATGAATATGTAGGTGGTAAATTTATTAGGAGAAGCAGGTACCTAGGAAACATAAAAATCAAGGAATTGGTTTTCTTTGAAGGGGTAAGGGTGAACAAGGAAGACCTGTTGAAATACGGCACTTGGAATGTTTTTCTGTTACTATCAAAGATTCTGTTTTTTCACTTGGATGATGGTAACATAGGTGTCTGCTTTATAATAATCCACTAAGCATATAATTACATTTGGTGTACTTTTACATGTCATATAGTTCATAATGAAAAAATTCACAAGCAAAAAAGAATGTTTATTATGTCTTGCATACAAAGAAAATTTACAAAAAATTAACCACGTGCTTTGTCACAAAGGAAATCTCAATAAATGTCAAAAAAGTGATATTCAGATTGTGTTTTCTCAGCAACATATATTTGAAATCAACCATAAAAAGTAATTTTTAAAACCCATGTGAATAGAGTATATAATGCCAGTAATGGATTATAACCCATAACATTAAATAAATACCCATGAAGCTATACTTACATTTAAAAAATTAAATAAATTGGGGCAAAAGGTCAGCTCTCACTTAAAATTCCAATAATGGAAATAGAACATCACCATTTGGCAAATACTGTAGAAATAATTATTGGTGGCAGTAATCATCCCTGGATGCTGAAATTGCTGGATGGAAATATGACAAAAAAGAAGTTATCTTTTGCTTCTTTTATCCCATTAAAGTATCTCCCCTGAAAGATATGAATTAATTACAAAGAAAAAAATAAGTTTACTGTGGAGAATCCTGGCAGACACCACCTTAACTATACTTTAAGAGTTACTTTCAACCAGTGTGAGGACCTCCGATATGATGCACTCTTGCTGTAACATCTTGGGTTTAGCATCATCTTGGCAAAAATGCATAATCTTAGCCTAGTCATGAGGAAAATTTTAGACAAAGTCAAATTGAGAGATGGTCTACAAAATAATGAGTATTCTTCAAAAGTGTCAAGATCATGGGAACACAAGGGAAGACTAAGAAATTGTCACAGATTAGAGACAAAAGAGACATGATGACTGAAGACATCCTCTCCCTCCTGTACAGACGCTTCAGTAAAGGATTTGTCCTTGCACTAAAACCATGATAACTACTTTTATATTTAGTAGCAGATGCTCTATCAATATACTGACAGTTTCTCACATACACAAGTGTCCTTCAACATGGTGGCAAAGACTCCTTTCTTTATCTGTTGCTGCCTGTTCATGGATCATAAGCCTGTTGGCATTCTTTTTCCATTATATCAAAGGTGATAGCCAGCTCAGGAGGAGGTGGGAGATCCTGCTGGAGAAACATGACACAGTTAAGACAGAGGTACAAGAAATCCGTGATAACCACCTACTACAAACAACTTAATTCTTCATTTATAAACATGAACATAAAGATCACCAAAACATGAACAAAACCAGCAAAATGAATGTGAAACAATAAAATGAGGAAAATGAATCATTGCCCCCGGAGGAACTGTTGATAATGCAAGGAACACATACATTTTTAAACTTTAGTTTGAATTCTTAGATTCACAAAGAGAGACAGAGAAACAGAGATAACACATAATAGGCTTCCATGCAAAGGAGAAATCAAAGCAGGAAAGAATTCTTAAAGGGTAGAAGACATGACAGTCAAAACAGAAAATTCAATAGAATTGATGAAATGACATGTCACTGACTGAATTAATGTGAAACGAAATGCTCCATAACAGAGCAAAAAGACAAACAGACAAGTTGAGATGTAGTTATCAGTTTATCTCATTAGTATTTTATTAAATTTATTGGTTAATAAAATGATATAGGTTTCAAATGTACAGTTCTATAAGACATCATTTATATATTGCATTGTGTGTCACCACTCAAAGTCAAATCATCTGTCACCATATATTGACCCCCCCTTTACCTTCTAACTCCTCCCTCCCCCTTCACCTCTGGTAACCACTAAATTGTTATCTGCGTCCATGAGTTTGTTTGTTTCTTTGTCTTGTTCATTTGTTGCTTTCACTTTTATATTCCATATATGAGTGAAATATGGTTCTCAAATTTTTTGTCTGCTTATTTCTCTTAGTATGATAATCTCAAGACCCATCATCCATGGTGTCATTGATTTCTTTTAGAGCATTCCTTTAGGCTTTCTTAGTCATTTTATTTTGGAAAAGGCGTCTCATTCTGTTTTCCACTATCACAACAGAAGTCATAAACCTATGAACATTAACAATATCCAAAGTGTTTGAGATATAAAGTAGCTTTTCTAAAACCTCCAATTCTGTGTATTTACATTGTTCACATTGCCTTTTTCTGAAGCTGAGTGTTTGTTATTTACTTAGAAAATAACAAATTATTGTTATAAGACAATGAGCCCTGTAGATGTATAAGAATATAAAGTATGCTGCATCCAACTGCCACTCTCCATGGGTAACCATTGCTGTCAGCTCTCTGTATATTCTTTAAGACTTTTTCTCTGCATATACACCTACATATGCAAAATGTTGAACAAAATTGGATCATATTTTTCAGCATCTTGAATTTTTTACTCAACGTTAAAGCACTAGAGTTTTTTCCTGTCTGTGTCTACATATCTTTCTCATTATTAGCAACTACATAGAATTCCACACTATGGATACACTATAGTTTAAATAACCATTTTCCATTTGATGAACCTTGTTCACTATAACCAATAATTACAATTGTGTCTTCAGGTTTGAGTGACTCAGTCAGCCATCTTTTGGTGTTACTTTAAATTTCCTTCTTTTGATTGTCTGTTTTTGTTTTTAGAACACTCATGCTTCCTTACGTCTCGCCTGCCTTTCAAAGTTGTGTTTTCAATGTTCCTAGTTACTCTTGCTTTTTTTCTGCTTATTCTTCTCAGGTAGTTGTATTTCTTGTTATTACTTCCTCTTTGAAATCTTACAGTAAATTTGAAATTCAGCAAGAAATCCTTAGGTTCTAGCTAACAACTAATATGTTTCAGCAGATGCTTTTCAATAGAAATTAATGGTGGTGGGGAAACCATAATCTGAAGTATCCAGCATTCTGACACAGAGGAGAAACAATCAAGGTTAATAGAGTAGAACCCTCTTCACTAACACCTTTGGGACCTGTAATTGGTCAGTTAACCAAAAATGTTGGTTATAGCTGAGACTAATCAAAATGTTAGTACTTAAACATTTTACTGTCTTTGAAACATAAAACAGTATTCATTCACCAATCTTTAGATGTAAAGTTGTTAAGGTTTTTTCAGTATAGTTTATTAATGGGTGTTCTCAAAGCCCCCGCCTAAGTCACACCCTTAATGCGTGATGTATGATTTCTGTTTTGATTTTTTTGGAGATAGTAAAGACATTGTGAAACAATTTGAATGCAGAATACTTCTAGATATTTACAATTATTCTTCTAATCTTTTATAGCGTCTCATCCATATCTAATTCAGTTTATTTTTAGTGACCTTTATTGAGTCCTTTTAGAACATTCAACTTAGTTTGTTGTTGTTGTTTGTACAGCCTACAGTTTTCTTTTTGCGCTATTTTATAAGCTTACATATAGTTAAGCAGAGTATGTAATAGAAGTAACAAGTACAACAGACACAAACAGTATTGGAAACAAACACAAATAATCCTTAGTAAGCTGCTTAACTAGAGGAAGAAGTACCTGGCCATACAACAGAATAGCTTATTAGCCATGAACCTTCAGCAAGGTGTGTATCAATCATGTTTTTATAGAGAGAATGAAGAGTGCAGGGCAATGTAGTGAATCAGCTAAGTGTAGGTTGGTTAAGATAATTTCTACTGCACACTGGGACTTTAGAAGATCAGCAGTTGAACTAGCACATTGGCAGAACGAGGTGACAAGTGAGGGCAAGAGAAAGTTTATGGGCTTGTGTTTGCTTGGCTGTTAACACCCAATTAATTTTCAAGGGTAGATTTCACAATTAACCATTTTTTAGCATTAGTAAGGATGTTGGAGGGCAAACCCATTTGAATCTACCAAACCACTTTGCATCACTGGATCATGGTTTGGGAGTTTAGCCATCCAGAATTGCTTTTTTGTATGTGCTGAACTGTGAATACTAATGAAACGTCCCTTGCCTAAAACTAATATTTTACCCTCCTTTTATAAAATAAATAACATTTACCTGAGACAGATCTTAAATCTATTTGTATTTCCAAGGAATTTTGAGAATTCCATTTGGCAGCAAAACTTAAACCACAGAATACATTTGCACTGCTTTTTCTTATTAATAGTAAATCGCTTTTCACCTCTTCCTTCAGAGGTTGTGAGACACTAGTAAAATGTCGAGATTACCTCAGTTTATTGCCAAATACCCAGTCATGCACAGTACCTAAGGGTTCAGTCAGTAGGGTAAGTCTTCCTTCAGGTTTAAGGTTCCTGATGGGCCAAGTAGGACATAGATGTAGGAAGAAGGTGGCTAGATAAAGTGTACTGAATGCTCAGGGAGGAAAACAACTCTTGGAGCTGAGGTCACAAGATCATCTTTATTTTATTTCTTGTGTTTCATCTATTCCTGTTTTCTTGTTTGTTCTTTGTTTTTGGCTTATTTTACAGCCATTACAGCTATAGCCAAGCTCTTTCAAACATCTGACACATGATTATTATGAAAACATCTTCTGAGTATTGTCATGTAGTTGTTTCAGTGGAAGTTTTACGTCCTTTTTTTTTACCTTTTCATTTATTCCAAATGTGTTTCCTATGTTACCTTAGTTTTTCGTAATTAAATATTTTTCTAGCACATCTCTATTAGTAATAATGATCTCCATATATGCTGGTATTTTACGTACTTTATGTATAAGCCATTTTCCTCATTAACAAACGTTACATTTTACTAGAGAGAAAACAACACACTTCCTGAATCTAAGTAACTTGCCCAAAATCATGCAGCTTGTAAGCAGCAGAATAAGAGATAATAGCTAAGAAATAGATCCAAACTCAGGTCTCTGATTCCAAAGCCGAAACTTTTTCCTCCGTGCCAGTATTTCTAAATCTGGGAATCTTGACAGATTGGGGTGTCCCCAGATGTCATCTTATGATAAACTTTTCATCCTTTCAACACATGTACTGAGTCCTTATTATGAGTTATATGCTACTCTAGGTACTTATGTGGGATACATTACGGGGGAAAAACAGTTTGCTTCCCTAATGAGCTTACATTCTTGTGGGGATGGAGAATATAGATGATAAACAAAGAAGTTAAATATGTAATATGTTAGAAGGTTTTAAGTGCTATAAAAAAAAGAATTCTCTGACCATTTTAAATTGTGCTTTCGTCTTATTGATTATAAATAATAGCACGAATAGTCTGAATGGCCTCCTATAACCAAGTACTGACTTGTGATTTCAGAGCCGTTATTCATATTTGCTTTTCTCTCACATTCTTAGCTAGTGAATACAAAGAAATACCATGGTGCAGTCTAAAAATGAAGATGTCATAGTGGTTCAAAGAGGACTGATTCATAGCCTAGCATGGTGGTGAAGGCACCATGAACCCAAAAGAACGTACTTTGCAGCACTTGGTTCCATATTAAATTTGAAACAGCCATTGTATTGCACAGACCCTGTCTTAGGTACCTCCTTGAAATAATTCGACAGTGTTCAACATTCTGTTCTAAATCCTATCAATCAGGTTATTTAGTATTGATTTAAATAATAATATTTAAATGTGTCTTCAAATAAAACATAGTTCTACAATGTTAACAATGACACCTTATTAAAATAGGCACTCCAAGATTGTTTATGAGCAGGGGTTGGTTAAGTATAAATCTGATCACACCAATTTATTTGTTTGTAGTGTCAAGCAAAGCTTTTAAATTGTGAAAAAAAATTACCTTAAGGCTTAACTTACGTATCTTAAAGTACAGAAAACTATAATGTTCAACTCGGTGAACATTTAGACCACTTTTCTATAAAGAGGCAGTGTTCACATTGGTAATACTAAAATTTAAAAATACAGAAACACATTAAATGTAGAACAAGAACTGAAGAAACATCACCCTACAGTAAACTCAACACTAGCAAAATTTAGTTTTAATAAAGTAATTTATCATTCATATTTTTATTTAGATATTTTTGAATTTTTAATTTGTAAATGTGTTTTAGTTTTATAGTTATAGGAGTTTAAGAAAAATGCATTATATTAATACCTAATTTTATGATTTTATGTTTGTACATATTTAAGTAATATAATTGAGATTCTGTGGGATTTCACTTTAATGTATATTTTTTACATTTGAGAAACATTGTACTATGTAGAATGTCTGTCTCCTTCTAAATAAAATGTATTTGATAAACAATGAGCTTATTTTAGCACCTTTAATGCACCAGCCATAATTCTTCTTGTTTGATTGCCAAGTTACCATCTGGTTGGGTCTTGTCTTCTATAGAAAATATAATCTGTGACCATCTAGTTCCCATTTGTAATGCTGTCAGCAAGAAGGGGTCATTCAAGTTGGTGATCAGATTCAAACTGTTGTTGTTTCAAAAAGTCCATTTGGTTGAGAAATTTTTACACATATTAATTCTTCCTGTAGAGGTCCTTATTATGGAAACTCCAGTCAGTCTATCCTTTACTGTGTTTTCATGTTTAATATTTTTGTAATTCTAAATTATTGAGTTTTTGAATAAAAATTGTTAAGAGACTTGATTAAAGTAGAATTAACTTTGTAACTATAAATTATATTCAATAAGTAATCCATGTTTCCCAGGCCCATTTGGGGGATGATTTGAGGAGGTAAACTGGAGCACATGTTTTCATCGTGACAATGAAACAACTACCAATTCAACATTAGGTTCCCTATTTTTAAAAATGTCTTATACCACCCTACTTTGAATATAATTAAAGCCATTGAATTGTATGCTTCTTAAATGGGTGAATTATATTTCAGTGAAGCTGTTTTTTAAAATATTAGAGCCTTACAACGGTCTATTTCCCTGTACTATTTTTTCCTTTGTGATATTGTTTTCATATATAGTACATTTATATACATTATACCAACAGTTCGGTGTTACTATATTTTCATTAGTCAGTCTTTTAAAGATTTAAAAAGAAAAAATATATATCTATATTTACCTAAGTATTTACTATTTCTGGTTCTCATCATTTCTTCCTACTTATCTAAGTTTCCTCAACCTGAAGAATTTCCTTTAGAATTTTTTTTTTTTTTTTTACAGCTCTGCTGTCAACAGATTCTCTCAATCTTCAGTACTTAGGAGTAAATTTGACCAAGGAGGTGAAAAACTTGTACACTGAAAACTATAAGACATTGATGAAAGAAATTGAAGAAGCCATAAATAAATGGAAAGATAACCCATGTTCATGGGTTGGAAGTGTTAATACTGTTAGAATGTCCGTACTACCCAAAGCGATCTACAGAGTCAGTGCAATCCCTATTGAAATACCAATGGCATTTTTCACAGAAGTATAAAAAACCAATTCTAAAGTTCGCATGGAATAACGAAAGACCTCAAATAGTCAAAGAACCTTGAGAAAGGGGAACAAAGCTGGAGGCATCAAACTTCCTAATTTTGAATTATATTACAAAGCTGTAGTAATTAAAAGAGTACTGGATTAAAAACAGACACACAGATCAATGGAATAAAATGTAGAACTGAGAAATAAACCCACATGGTCAGCTAATGTCTAACAAGCATACCTAGAACACACAAGGGGAAAGAATAATCTTTTCAATAAATAGCATTGGGAAAACTATCCACATTCAAAAGAATGAAATTGGACGCTTATACCAGATACAAAAATTAACAAAATGGATTGAAGACTTAAATATAAGACCTGAAAACTTAAAACTCTTAGAAGAAAACATGAGGAAAAGGCTTTTTGACATTGGTCTTGGCAATGATCTTTTGGATGTGGTACCAAAAGCAAAGACAGCAAAAGCAAAAATAAATGGAACTACACCAAACTAAGAAGCTTCTGCACAGCAAAGGAAACAACAAAATGAAAAGGCAACCTACAAAGTGGGAGAAACTATGTGCATATATCTGATAAGAAGTTAATATCTAAAATATATAAGAAACTCATATAACTCAAAAGCAAACAACCTGATTAAATAAGAAGAAAAGGACTTAAATCGACAGTTTTCCAAGGAAGATGTACAAATAGCCAAGAGGTACATAGGTGTTCAACATCACCAATCGTCAGAGAAATGCAAAACAACACCACAATGAGATAACACCTCATACCTGTTTAAATGACTTATCAAAAAGATAAAAGGTAAGTGTTGGTGAGGATGTGGAAAAAAAGTAACTCTTATACATGGTTGATGTAATGTATATTGGTACAGCCATTATGGAAAACAGTATGGAGGTTCCTCAAAAAATTAAAAACAGAACTATCATAGGATCCAGCAATCCCAGTTCTATATTTGTGTGTGTATACATTTATAGATACAGATATATGTAGACATCTATATATCTATGTAGATATATCATGAAGATATATCTACATAGATATATATATTTTTATAACCAAGATATGAAACAACTGTCTGTTGACACATGACTAGATAAAGAAAATATGATGCAAATATACCCACACACAATTGAAAATTATTGACCCATTAAAAAAAGAAGGAAATCTTGCCATTTGCAACAACATGAATAAACATGAAGGACATTATGTTAAGTGAAATAAGCTAGACAAAGACAAATACTTTATATCTCACTCATGTGGAACCTACACACAAAAATGTTGAAGTCATAGAAACAAAGAGTAGAATAGGGTTTCCAGGAGCTGGGAAGTGGGGAGATGTTGGTCAAAGGGTACAAACTTTCAGTTACAAGATGAATAAGTTTTGGGGATCGTACGCACAGCATGGTGACTATAGTAAATAATACTGTGTTGTATGGTTGACATTTGTTAGTAGATATTAAGCGATCTCACCACCAGGACAAAAAAATAACTGTGAGGCAATGGATGTATTAATTAACTTGATTGTGGTAATCATTTTACAATGTGTATTTGTACCAAATCATCACATCAGACACCTTAAATATATTTAACCTTATTTGTCAATTGTACCTTAGTAAACCTGGAAAAAATACTTTGTTATCCATAATGAGATGCAGAATTCCATGACATGGCATGGAAAGAATGGCATGAGCTGAAAAAAATGCTTAGAGTCAGGAAGTATAAGGTGTGTTCTGAGGGCAGCAAGTAACTAGTTCTGTTAGATATATAGGATTTGGTAATACGCGTATGTGGCGAAGTGTGATGGGGCAAGATAGTTAATGACCTTTAATGTCATGTTCAACAGGAATTGATTTGTTGATACTGTTTTTGAATTATAGCTTTAGAGACAACTACTAAACTAGAAAAGGAGTTCTATTTGTCTAAGAGATTTGATGCAGTTCTTTTTCTTTTTTTGTCTCACAGTTTTCTCCAGCATTATTTCCATATAGGTCTAAATGGTTAGAACTAATGAGAGGCTAGAAAAACTAGTACCGGTATCCTCTGCTTTTTGAAAGGTTGCCTCACACCACTGCTTTTACGAAAGAACTACATTAGTACCTGTTTTCACTAACCAAACGATATCCCAAGAGGATTTTCGCTTTTACCCAAAAAAAGACAAAAAGTGAAACTAGCACTCAGTATTTGTTTTCCAGTGAGTCATTATAGAGCCAATGCGCACCTCGGGCACCACCTACCTCCTTCCTCCAAGAACAACACTCAGCATCTCACCATCAGGCCCCCGTAGCTTTGCCCTGTGTCTGTGAGCATCTGTGCTTTATCTCAATTGTTTTGTGGGTGCATCTGTTAGCAAGATGTGTCCTAAGGTATCAGAAAGCCTAAGAGAGCTCGTAAGGGTGTTACACTTAGCATAAAACTGAACATATGATTAAGCGTTTCAGTCATGGTGAATGAAATTAAGACATTGTGTATGCATTGGAATTGCCGTTATCTACCATCCATACTGTTTACACGCAGAGAGATAGAATCTCGAAAGCTGCCGAAGTCACTGTTGGTTCTGCTAGTAGCAAAGCATTCTCTTTTAGTTGACAATCAGTAGTGGATAAAATGCAAAGTTTATTGCCTGAGGGGATTGATGGGTTTACAAAGGGTGGTGTGTATTTATCATATCATTCCTTCTTTTAATATATGTTAGCATTATTTTAGGTTTTATGTGTTATTTGGTATGATTTGGTAGGTTATTTGGTATGATTTGGTATGTTGTTTGGTAGGGTCTGGGAAATGCTCAAAAATACTTCCATGTAAATTAATGGTAGTCAGTTCTTCACTTTACACCATTTCAGCTTAGGATAGGTTTCATAGGAATACTCTTGCTACTTTCAGATAGTGAGGAAAACCTGTATATGGTTTTTCCAGCCCTTTTAAGGGAGATAGGTAAAAGATGTTGAGATTAGGGACGCGGTGGACATGGTCAACCAAACAACAGTGTCTCTACAAGTACCTATCACAGTGGAGACTATACAAAGAAGAGAGAAGAGATTGATTGCCTGGTCCCTAACACTAGCTGGTTATATTTGTAACAAGGCAAGATTTTCCCTTGAAAACATTGTTACTTATCCTGGGGAAGCAATGGGAGTAGTCTTTGGAAACAACAGGGGACATTTCTTTTGCACTTAAAAATATGCAGAAACCAACAGAAGAGAGAATTAGTCACCGTAGTAGCTGAATCTGGAAATCTTTTCAAATTTACTCTGGTACTACAGGCAGCCTTAGAGAAAATATTTGTGTCTTATGTATGTGCTCAGAGATCTGAGCCTAGTCACAAGAAGCAAGGTAGGGTAACTGCAGCTGAGCTCCTTCCACTCATGGGCTCATAGCTAGGCAGTCTTGCACTAGGCAGGGTGGCCAGAGCGAGTTTATTGTGGCTCATCCAGTACTGAACAAGAATCTTTTAAAGGTTGCAACAAATACTGTGCTGCAGCTGCTGAATTGTCTTTGTTTCAACAGGCATATCTTCTACCAGTGACAACCAGCAGAAAAGAATTCATCTCCTTGGTTGACTAAGCAGAGGATGGTTACCAGAACTGACCTGTGAGTCTAAATAAGCATTCCTAGAGGTTTTGGAGTTTAAGTGAATATCCCCAGGAGAGAGGAAAGAGATAGAGGCATTTAATTTGAAAATTAAGAGGAATAGAACATTATTTTGTGTCCCTGACTGATATTAAGGAATGTATATATGCACATGTACCAAACATGTATGTACTGCAAAGTAATGCTAGATCAACTCATACTGAAAAATTCCAAATAAAGAGCACAGATATGTGTAGAGAGCATATTGTATCTGTGGGCTGTCAGTCCCGGAAAGATTGCTGAAGTTAAAATCTGAATTGGATTTTGAAGAGGATGAAGACTATGAACCTCTAAAGGTAAAAGACAGCAGTGGTATAGAGTTAAATTCTAGGCTACGAAGCCAAAAAAAAAAAAAAATCCAGTTGAGTTTTTTTATTTTATTTTATTGCAGAACAAATGATCATCTGCAGAAGTTTTTCCCTTCGTTTTAATGATCTCGCACTCTCCTCACAGTCATGAAGATGTTCTTTTGGCAATAGTATACCCACTGCAGACCTGAAAGCATGGAAGGTAAGGAAAGTCAAACTTGAGGATAGCGATTATCGTAGAGCAGCTGAAGTGAAATGTCTTTTATGGGAGGAAAGTTATGGTTAATAAAAATCATAGTTCCAATGAAGTGCCTCGAGTGATGGACTTACTAATTAGGACTTTATAAAATGAGTAATACCTACTGTGGATACTTGAGCTGAAGATGATATAATAGTGTACAAATGGTCTCAAAGTTTAATTGGTATGGAAAAGTCAAATGATGAGGATTCCTAATAAACCATGGCAATACTAATTCATACATTGAATAGTTAAGGCCAGAGAGGTGGAAAGTGGAGAAATCGGGAACTGGAGTGAGGGTGTGGTGGGACTATGGTGTTGATGGAAAAGTGAATCTAAAGATTTTTACAAAGAAAGGATTAACAGAATTTGTAATTATCAGGTCAAAATAGAAGTAGGAAAACAAAAAATGATGCCAAGGTTTGAACCTGGAAATACTGAAGGTGTTGATGATTATGGGAAATTTTGTAAAGATAGCTCTTAGGGGGCGATGGACCTGTTGTTCAATGTTTCAGAAGTTGTGGTGTCATTTAAATTAAAATGTTCTGTGGGCAAGCTTGGGTAGGGAACTAGGAAGAAGGTAAGAAGTGTATTTGTAGATAGGTGTATGGACCCCAAACTTGGTAATAGCTGAAGCTGTAAGACTCATCTGGAACCTTCAGAATGGGGAGGCAAAAATTTGGGCTTTAGCCTTAAGAAATTCCCAAATTTATAGTACATGAACTAGTGATGGACACTCAGAGAGTTGGAAGGAATTGTTTAATCTCCAAGTTCTCATATAATCCATAATGTCATGAATTCACTTCTAAATATCTAAAGTGGAACTCCAAGTCTGTTTTTAATAACCTGGAGACACAGTGTTTCACTCAAGGCAGAACAAGAGAGAGAGAGGAAAAATAACATCCATAGTTACATTGTATGACATTGCAGGATTGTACAGGGCTTGCCCAGACAGCATCTTTACTTCTACAACTCAGTGAAATGACTGTTACTCTCCCCTTTGTACTGATGAGAAACTGAAAGAAGAGCTAATTGTCTAAATTTCTTTTAAAAATGAAAACAATGGGAAAAATTACCAAATTTGGATAAGGAAGTCATTTGAACGAACATCATGCTAGTTTCTCAAATTTTACATTGTGATTGGGTAAAAATTATTTCCACATTAGCCTTCTTTTAAAGGTGTGAGCTTCTCTTCTGCTCTCTTAAAAATCATTGCTCAAACTGAAAAAACGTTCTTTAGTTTGCCATGAAACAGACTCTCAATGCAGAGCAGTAATAAGCAAACCAAGACATCTATTCCGTTCAAATTCTGCCAAGTTTATTTTTAAAAATTCATGGGTTCAATGGTGAATAAAGTATCTTACTATTTTATTCAAAATACATGTATCTGTTTAGCTAGAGATATTTCATGTTGACAAGATTATATTTCTATATTCTTGAGAAACTTGTTTTGCTATGAACAACTGATTTCAACTGTAGATAGAGATTACTTACAGAAAATGTCAGAGAGAAAGTAAATTTATAAATACAATATGGAAAATACAACTATTCTCATTTTATTGTAGATTCAAAGAAGCACATGCTAACCCTTAACCCCTCCTCTTCCTCCTAAACCCCCTTTAACATTGTACTTCTTCAATTCATTGTACTTCTCTTTCCCACTTCACAGCCTCTCTCTCTCTCTCTCTCTCTCTCTCTCTCTCTCTCTCTCTCTCTCTCTCTCTCTCTTTCTCTCTCTCTCTCTCTCTCTCTCCCCCCTCTCTTCTCTCTCTCTCTCTCTCTTTCTCTCTCTCTCTCTCTCTCCCCCCTCTCTTCTCTCTCTCTCTCTCCAAATTTAAACCTTCCCAGCATGGATCTGTTTTCTTAGCATGGTCTAGCCAATCAACAAGGAATAACTAATTAGACAAACCCCCGCCCCCAATATGTGTGAGAAGATGAGATTGTGAGGTGGGAGAGGTTTATTTTTTAAGTTAAATACAGCTTTTTACACCATAACAATTAAAAATATTTTCCCTGTAATATGCACTGGTACCGTGTTTCCCTGAAAATAAGACCTAGCCAGACAATCAACTCTAATGTGTGTTTTGGATCAAATTAATATAAGACCCTGTCTTATTTTACTATAATATAAGAAAGACCCTGTCTTATTTCACTATAAGACCGGATAAAATATAATGTAATATAATACAATATAATATAATATGTAATATAATACTGGATCTTATATATATTTTTGCTCCAAAAGATGCATTAGAGCTGATTGTTCAGCTAAGTCTTATTTTCGGGGAAACACGGTATATTTACATATGTGCATATCTATCCATTTCTTTTGTAGGATCTTTTTATCTAAACTTCACAATGTATTTGTGAACTCCAAGTAGTCATACCATTCACTACTAACCTGCTCCAAAATGTTATAATCATTGTAAATTCATAAAAATATGCCTTTTTCTAGATGTCATCCTATGTTTTCCATTAAGTGACTCTTGAAAACTACTCCTGAACACTAGAAATATAAAATACTCCCATATATCCTTTATCCAGATTTGCCAATTGTTTTATTTTCTATACCCAAAAAGCTCTCGATGCATGGATTCCAAACTGTGCACCGAGGTACCCTTGGGCATTGCAGTCAGCTCACAGGGGCGTTGCAGGATATTTTAAATTTGGGGAGAAACACAGTGACATCTGTTGGACATAACCTGAACTACTACTATTAAGTTGTTGGCGACTTGGTTTTCTTTTAGCCTTGGAGAGCCTTGGAAAAACTACTGCAACACTAAGGGCCCATGAACTTAGAAAACTTGGGAATCTTCTCCTCTGGGCATTAAAATGATCAAATTTAACATTATAATTATTTTTTTGTACACAATTGATCAAAACAGCTTAATGTATTACCCAAATGTTGACAAGTAATTATTAAACAGAAAAGTACATTTTTATCAAAAAACACACCTATTAATGAGCAGCATGGGACTTCCTCCCCCAATTAGTTCATGTGTCTGTATATGAATTTTACTGACTTGACTGAATCAATTTTTATGTATATTTTTGTTTTGCTGATGTAAGCCTTGATACAAACTTGTTCACATAAGTAAATAGATGGAAATAGGAAGAGCTTTATTATAGTAATGTCATTATTCTTTGAACTCCTTTTGAGTTATATACCAAATATATAAGCAAAGAGTCGGCAAACTACCATGCTTATAGAGTGATTTATTTTGTAGACCTGTACTGACCAATAGCCATTAGCTACATGTGGCTATTTAAATTTAATTAAAGTTAAATAAACTGTACAATTCCATCCCTCAGTGGCACTAACGGTATTTCAGATGCTCAAAAGCCATGTGTAGCTAGGGATTACTATATTTGACTGTGCAGACACGAACATTTCTGTCATTGTAGCATGTTCTGTTAGCTAGTGCTGGTCTAGTCATTCAAGTACTTCTCTTTCTTCATACTTACACCAGTGTTTTAAATAATTTCTGTGTTTAGTGCCCAGAGGTTTTTCTACCCCGGGTAAATGCAGCATAGTTTTTATTTTAATATACATGTTATTATGTACTGTTTTTAGTGATTTCACTCTTGTATTCAATTTTGTTTTTGAGATTGTCATTGATTTATGTGGGTTTTATTCATTTGTTTTGCTGTTGAACATTCTATTGTATGAATACACTCTATCAACTTTCACACACACACGGTTTTTTTCCATTTTCTTTGTCCTTAAAACCAGTGCTGCTCTGAAACTGTTGTTTCTGTCCCCCAGGACCTGTGTGCAAATTTCTCTAGGATATGTACCTTCCTGGGTCATCGGATATTTCCGTCTCCAACTTTACGGGATAATGCCAAATTGCTTTCCAAAGTGGTTAGACTAATCCACACTCCCATCACATCTTCATGTATTACTTCAGATTAGGTTTAGCTATGGCTGACAGCAACAAAGAAACGAGCAGGAATAACAGTGGCTTAAAGAACCAAAAAAAGGTTTATTTCTCTTCATGTAGATAAGGTACAGAAGTAAGCAATTCGGTGCAGTGTGATGGCTCCAGGATCATTAGGTTCCAAGTCTCCTTTCTACTACATGTGGTTTTAACCTCATGGTAGAAGGAGGCTGCTTGATCTCTAGCTATCGTGTTTGCATTCAACCCCTCAGAAAATGGAAGAAAGAAAGAAGTTCATGCTTCCTCTATCTGATGTTTAAAGAACATTTCCTAGAATTTGAGCAATCTGTATATACTTTATCACCGGTTAGCCAGACCTTAATCACATAGTCACACCAAGCTGCAAGTGTTACTGGAAAGTGAGGTCTTTATTCCAAGTGGTGATATATCCAGCCAAAAATCAGTGATCTTTTGACCAAATAAGATGAAGAGGCTTGGAAAATGACAAGTGCTTTCTTCTACTTTCCATACACTTTCCTATACTTCCCTTGTTACTGGAGGATGAACATCTTTTGAAGTTTATAGGCCATTTGAATGTACGTGTCTTAAGTACTATGCACTTTGATGAGTTTTTTTTAACTTGATAATTTTAACTTTTAGATTTATATGTATCCCAGAATTTATAATTGTTATCTGTAGAAAGGTTTGCTTGATATCATTTACTCTACTGTTGCCTGAAGTAGAGACCTAATTTTATCATTTTATACAGCAGTGTTGAGGTAGATACACTCATATCCGATATATTCCTTTTTTGATTCTTTGTTTTTGCTTTCCATTTCTTATTGCAACCTCATACCTTCTTTCTGGGATCATTTACCTTCTTCCTGAGGTATAGCCCTGAAGAATTCTTCAGTGAGAGTCAGGTACTCATAAACTCTCAATTTTTGTCTGAAGTGTCTTTATTTTTGCCTCATCCTTTAAGACAATTTTAGGTTGCAAATTATTTTATCTCAGAAATTTAAATATATTCCATTTCTGGTTTCTAGTGTCCATTGTTGCAGTTGAGAAGTCGGATAGCAGTGTTGTTTCTTTCATGGTAAATTGTCATTCACTTTGTTTTGTTTGCTCTTAAGATCTTTTCTTCATGTTTGGTGTTTTGCAAATTCACTGTGGTAAGGTAAAATGTATGTGTAGATTTCTTTATCCTGCTCAAGGTAATTATGTTATACTTCCTAATTCTAAGGATTCATGTATTCCTGGAAAGTTCTCAGTAATTATTTCCTTGAGTATCTGTCCTACCTTTTATTCTTATCATACCTATAGGTATGATAGTCCTTCTTTTCCTTCACATATCATAATTTCTTTTTCATACTTTCCATCTCTGTGTCTCTCTATGCTTTATTCTGGCTAATTTCTTCAGTTTTATCTTCTAGTTCACTAATTCTCTCTTCATCTATGTCAAATCTGATGTTTTACCTGTCCATTGAATTTTAAATTTTATTTTTTTCCGTAAACAATCTAGTTGAATCTTTTGTAAAAGTCTGTTTGGCCATATTTTGTATTCTCTTTTATCTGGTTTATATTTCCATTCCCTCCTTTATTTCTTTATACATATTTAAACATGCTAGTTTATATTCTGAATTATATAATTCCAATATTTGAAAAACAGTATTTCTTCATCAGATCTTTCTCCTTGTTACCTCCATTGGCTCTTTCTCACAGTATTTTGTTTCCTCATGGGTTTTGTGATTTTTCTTTTTTATTTTCCATCATGAGATTATGTAAACTGGGACTTTTTTCTGAGCAAATTCTATGAGTCCACAATTTAGGGTACATTTTCCTAGAATGGATTTGAATTTTTTCCTGTTATATGCCTGGAAAGAACTATCAACCAAGGAAACTTTAATTTCTCAGCTTGGATATTGTTTTAATCCGTATGTGTAGTGTAATTTCAACCCCAATACATACATGACAGCTAACCTGTGATTATGAATTGGGCATTCATACATCCTGGTTTGCCCAAGACAGTCCCAGTTAAATGCCCTTTGTCTTGGTATAATTATTAATAATTATGTTTTTTCCACTCTCAGAAAATTCCCTGTTTGGATTATAAATTATATGTTGCCCTGTTAAAAATCCTAAGAAGACAGACTTTTTGTCCCTTCCAACTATAGCCAAGACTGAATAGAGGTTTTATTATTTCTCCTTTTCCAGGGCAGAATTTTTAGTTCACTCTTTCACTAAAGGTGTATCTCCCAGAATCCTGATTTTAAGGTGGGGCTTCCATTCCAGCTTCTCAAATAAGAAGCTCTAGGTTTCTGTGGATTGGCAGGTACCCTCAGGGCAGCTGCAGGCTGTAGCATGTTTACCTCTCTGGATTCATGCTTCTGCTTAGTTCTTTGCCTCTAAGGGTTTTCTTTACTTTATTGTTAGCTCAGCTATATATTTAAAAGGATGTTGTAAATCTTTTATTCAGAATATTTAGTTGTTTGGTTGCAGGAAGTATTTTTCCCCCTAGAACAAAATCCCTGGGCTCCTCATAAATACTGACTTAACTACATGTGGTATTGGAAGAGCCAATTTCTCTAGTGTTGAGGTAGTCTAGAAACTTCAAAGAGCAGGTTTCTTACTTGAGAGCTGGCACTTGTCTCACTTTGTTGAAAATAGGAGGAAATTTACTTGAAGGGAAAAAAATGTCCAAAAAATTATCTTTTAATGTTTTATATTCTACAGATATGAACTGAGCACATAAAGTAAAATCACTTTTGTTTTTATAACAAAGGAAATAGATGTGTGCCAGTGTGGAAGATAAAAGACCTAGTTTATGCATTTTATAGATGAAGAAAATGAGGCCCAAAGAGGCTAAATAACTTACCCATGACCCACTATTAATAAGTGATAGAGCTGATATTGGGACCCACAGCCAGCCAGTCTGTAATACTCATGCCCATAATCACTCCTCATATGCATTATTATATGCATTATTCTATCTTGTCATAAAATCTGTGCTCATGGGGGGAAGTAATGCTACATTCATACCTATTGTAGCCTTCCTAGTACTTTGGGTTGATAAATATCTAGAAGCTACCCAGTAAAGAATATAAAGGATACAAAAGGAGGGAAAAAGAATGTCAGCTTTGTTACAGATTATACATACTATGGGGAAACACAGACCTTTTAATCCTAAATCATAAATGCTTTCCATTTCTCCATCCACTTTCTAATTCTGTTCTATCTGCCTGGAAGGCTCTTTCATGTTTGTTTACCTGAAAATTTCTTGCTTGTTCTTTTCATGTAGCTCAAATACTATATTATCTCCACTTAAAATAATCTCTTATGAATCCCATCCTCCCCATAGGCTTTCTCAGACAGAATTAGTGATTCACTCCTCTGTGTTCTCATAGCATTTTACATAATTTTATAGAACATCTATCAATTATATTCTGTTCAACCATATTAAATCGTCATTTTATAGGTCAGAATGGTTAAATGTCAGCAATGTCATATGGTTCAACCTAAATTTATTGTGTATGACATGATAGTCACCTATGTCAGAAGGGGAAGATTACAGATGACCCTCCTACCTTTCTCAAGCCAGAATTCCTAATTCCTGATTCCGTACTTCCCCATCGGTTTGTCACCACAGTGACCCCACAGAGACTTCCATTCTCAGGTGGTCATCAGGAACATAACTGCTGCTGAGACAATGCCTCTCCCTTCCCCCACTGCACTCCCTGAATGCTGTGAATCAGCACTTCTCACATTTTCAGATCTTACAAGCTCCTTTAAAACATGGGAACATAGATTTGCCAACCGTTCATATTACCAAGAAGGAATATTCAAAAATTGCAATCATATTTACTATCATAAAAGACAATGAAACACTAAAGAAGTACAAAGTTGTAATCTCAGAATAAATAATAAGGCCACCATAATTAAGTTCAACCTATTATCTCTCTCTTTGTCTATGATTGTAGTTTGTTTAATTGCATATCTTTGTTAATTATAAATTTGGAAAATTCAGCATTAGTCAACATCATCACTTTCTTTGCCTGAACCTTCACTTGCAATTATAATTTTAGAAAATGCATAGTGAACCTTTAAATGTAGTAAATGCTGCCTGAATAGAAAAAAAAAAAATTTCACTCTTCATTTACAGCTAAGTTTTGGCCTATTTATGTTTACTAAGTTGAGTTTGTTTTGCTAGTCCTTCTTAATATAAAATATATGTAGCTGTATTTTGGAATGAAAGTTGACATATTTCCCTATATAAGTTTTTCTTATTTTTGCTAACGAAAATTCTGCCGATTGGGCACTGGGAAAGTATCTGCCAGTAGTTAATGCTAATAGAGACACCAGAGCATTCTCTCTGCTATTAATCTGTGGATAATGAAAGGCCCATTTCTTAAGTACACACAGAAGAAAGAACAGAAAAAATACTAGCTATGACACCAAATGAATTGCCTTCTTCCCACACTACTGTGCCCTTGTAACCTAGGGCATGTAGAGCAGGCTGGCAGCCATCGCATTACAGATTTAAAAGTGCTGGAATCTCTCAGTCCTGTAGCAGGTTGCCTGATGGATTGGTGAGTAATATACTTGAAGAGTGCATTACTGAGCTCTAGACTAATGGCCACCTCTTGCCCATGGCCTTTATGGTAGATCATTCATTGTGCTGCCTCATCAGCATCCTGCCAGTCTTTATCTGGCATGAGCACTGGCTGTTCCAACGCTGATTAATCCCTTAGGAATGAGTCCCACTGCAGGTCTCAGTGTGGATTACACAGAAGTGGGAATGTTCTGGTGCTATGGGGACAACACAACTTTTCTTTAAATTCAAGAATCCTCATTTTAGAAGATGACATTACCTCACCAATCAGTATGTTGCTATATATGACAAATCTTATTAAAAAGTTTTAAGAAATTTCCAATAAAATAAATGTAATGATTGGTAATCTCCATGTTTTAAGTTCTACAAGAATGAAAAAATCTTAGAGGGGATAGCTACAATGTAAACTTGTTAGGATATCAGTCATCTAAGGAGACATCACATTACAACATAACTGTATATTGCATTTTTAGTTAGCTTTTCCCTTTCTCAGATATTTTGCTGATTCGAGAATTTAAAAAGGTGAAAAGTCTATACTTTCCACCTATAAAGTAACGTAGACTTTCCTCTGAAAGGCTTACAACATTGAGTCACAAATGGAATTTGATGGTAGAATTTTATTCAGCAGAAATGTATGACATAACATTTGATTTAGTACAGAAAATTAACATAAAAAAATCCTTAATTTATATATTGTCTAAATAGAGGTCTGCACAAATTATAGATTTGCTACACTGTTATTAATTTTAATTAGCACATTATAGGAATAACACACATTAAATATTTTGGTCTTTTGTTGCTTTATTAACATAAGGATATCATATTTCTTCAAATCCAATTTCCTGAAATTGTGAAATAAGACAAGAAATAAAAGCAAATAATAAAGGACCATGTGTAATTTAGGAATAAGTACAGAACTATAATTCTAGCAGAATTTAGAGAAGAAAGAAGTCAATGAAGGCTGGAGGAATAAGAAGCATCATGGAGGAGATGAAGGTTAAGCTGACATTTAAAGACTAGAATTAGGGAAGGCTGGGTGTTTCATGTCAGTAAAATAGCATGAGCAAAAGCACAGAATTAATAAGGAACAATGCATATTAATGGACTAGGAAGAAGAAAAGCCTAACCAGACCACACGATATGTGTTTAGAAATACAGTTGACCCTTAAACAGCACGGGGATTAGGGGTACCCACCACCCGAACTGTCAAAAATCCGTGCATAAATTAAGTTCATTCTCTGCATATGCAGATTTCCAGCTGCAGATCAAAAATATAGTAGAAGAAAAATAAAGTACAGGCAGAGAGGACTTCTGATTTGGGCAATGTGGTAGATTAGATCACTTAGAAACCCTCCAGGTATAATCATCTGGAAATGCTAAATAAACTAGAATAAAACCCAAGTCATAGGAAACACACAAGTGTTCTTCTTGTCTAACTCCATAAATAACTTGATGATATTTTATTATAATTGTACTTAATTTATAAATCAATTTAGGGAGAACTGACATCTCCATAATGTTGAGTTGTGCTATCCAAGAACAGGTGATGTCTTTCCATTGCGTGAAGTCTACTTTTGGATCTTTTGAGTGTTTTTAACATATTTTTCTGATAAAATTTTACATATTTATTGTTAAGTTTATTTATAGTTGCTTATATCCTTTATGAATACTATAAATGGTTTTTTTCTCTATTATATGCTCTGATTATTGTTTATATACATGAAAGCTTATGATTTTTTTGTATGTTAATTTTAAATCTTGCTGTCTCAATTGTTTCAGTTAGTTTTATCATTTTTTTCTGGGAATGTCAAAGCATGCTATTATATCATTTGCAAATAGAGATAGTTTTACTTCTTCTTTATGTATTCCTCTGCCTTTAATTGATTTTTCTTGTCTAATTGCATTAGCTAATACCTCTAGTACAATGTTCAATAGTTGTGAAGATACTGGCCATCTTTGTCCCCTTAGTGGAAATGTCGCTTGTCTTCTTGAAGTTTTTTGAGCAGAGATGTTTAGAGACTGAAGTAATGTTTTAAAAATATTAGTATAAAATGGCAAGGAGGACAGACTAGAGAGGAAAATAAATTTAAGAAAGGGAAAGTCAGATGGGAAGGATGTTGGTATAATATGCATTACTTATTAAACCTCTAAACTGGTGGTATAGTAGGAATGGAGATGAAAGAATAATAATGATAACCAATAACAATTTCAATAAGTTTATTCTTTTCCATATTATGAAGGGGAACATCATTACTACTCAAAGGACTAATCTGAATCTGTGTCAAGTTTCCTCATATTCAAGGTTACTATGCACTTTTTAAAATTAAATTTATTGGGGTGACAATGGTTAGTAAAATTATATACATTTCAAGTGTACATTTCTATACTACATCATCTATGTATCACATTGTGTGTTCACCAACCAGAATCAGTACTACTTCCATCACCATATATTTGACCCCGTTTACCCTCATCTACCACCCCACTCCCGCCTTACCCTCTGGTAACCACTGAACTGTTGTCCGTGTCTATGAGTTTTTGTTTCTTTATTTGTCTTGTTCCTTTGTAGTTTTCAGTTTTATATCACACAAATGAGTGAAGTCATATGGTTCTTAACCATTTCTGTCTGACTTGTTTTGCTTAGCATCCATGTTGCCGCAAATAGCAGTGTTTCATCTTTTCTTATGGCCAAGTAGTATTCCATTGTGTGTATACCACATGTGGTATATGTACAATATGCACATCTAGCATTAGGTACCGTATTGCTAAGTTGTTATTCAACGTGCAATAGGAGAATAAAAGGAAAATAATCCAATTTAAATGATTAAAAGTTTGATTACATCTGGTTACAATTAGAATCCAAGCTAATAAATAAAGCCTCTTAAATTCTGAAAAGTGTTCCCTATTAAAAATACTTTTAGTAGGAACAGAATTATGGTTTCAATAATGCAAAAGAATAGTGCAATTACATATATAATTATAAAAGGAAAAGAATACTAATCCTGATTTCCAACACTATCATAAGAATATTTTTCTCGATATAATCAAACCTTCTGTAAACAAAGGCTTTCTCCAGTCTGAATATGAATCCTGGACTATCCCGAAATGGAAAACAATAAGGCCTCTCCATCTTTCCTCTACAGCAGGGGTTCAGCAACTTTTCCATAAAGAGCCAGATAATAAAAGTTTTAGGCTTTATGAGCCCAACAGTCTCTGTCACAATTACTCCACTCTGTTTTTGTAGCATGAAAGTAGCTACAGACAATGTAAAAGAATGAACATGGCTGTGTTCCAGGAAGCCTTTATTTGCAAAACCAGGTGGGCTAGATTTGCCTGTGGATCGTAATTTGCCAGCCCCTGCTCTACAGTCTACCTGTATGGAAACACCCTTTATTCCTCCAGTATAGTCTGGAGCTGTGCTTTCCAATAGAAATGTAATGTGAGCTACATATGAAGGCTGATTTTTCTGATAGCTACATTAAAAACACACACACACAGGTATAATTAATTTTGAGAATGTTTAACCCAATATATCCTGAATGTTACCATTTCAACATGTTATCAACATTAGAAATTTATTAATGAGATGTTTTACCTTTTTTTCACACTAAGTCTTTAAAACCTGGTGTGTATCTTACACTTTCAACACATCTCAATTCAGAGCAGCCGTATTTCAAGTGTGGCTATCAGCTACCATATTAGGCTGTGCATGCCGAATCGGGTTTTTTTTACCACCATCTCCTATTTTGACTGTAACTCAACTTTAATCAAGTGTTTGTCCTTTTCATGCCACTGAAACTCTGTTGTAAAGGTGACCAGTGACCTCCATCTTGCCAAATCATATAACCAATTCTCAGTTCTCATTTTACCAAAACTCTTGGTGGTATTTTATACAGTTGATTACTCCCTCCTTTTTCAAATGTCGTTTTTTGTTGTTAGTTGTGGCGGTGGTGGTGGTTTCTGGTTATTCTCCTGTAATACTGGTTACTCCTTTTCAGTCTCCTTTGATGCCTCCTTTTTCTCTTCCTGACCTCTGTTTTTTGGAATGTCCCAAAGCCATCTTTGGGCTTTTTCTCTGTCTCAACTCACACCTATGGTGATCTCATCCAGTTACATGGCTTGAAATGATATCTATAAGTTTGTGATTACAAAAGGTATGTCTTAATTTCAGACCTATCCTATGAGCCCCACATTATCTATACTTGGATATCCAGTGGTCATCTCAAATTTAACCTGGCCAAAATGAAGCTTTTTATTTCATATTCAATCCGTTCTTCTTTCAGTCTTCTGTCACTCATTAAAGACATAACCATTCATTCTTTCATCCAGTTCCTCAACAAGTCCTATAGCTCTACCTTCAAAATATATCCCAAATTCCTCCACCTCTCAACACCTCTGCTGCTAGTATCTTAAATCCAAGACACCATAGTAATTTCTTGTTTAAACTTGTTTAATTACCTTCTATCTTGTTTCCTTGCTTTCATTCTGCTCCCTTATCTCCACCCTTGAATCTGTTCTTTAGAAAACAGCAGGCGTCATCTTAAAGCATAAATATGTAACCTTCAGTTGTTTCCATTGTGGTTAGGATAAAATTCAGAATGAAGTCTACTTCTCCTGGGTACTTTTTACTCTCCCACCACTTTTTCCCCTGTTACTCCACTCCAGCCACATCGGCAAGATTTAAATTTTTTAAATATGCCAAGCTTATTCTGGTCTCAAGGCCTTTACATTCTGTCTGGAAAACTCATCCCCGAGACTTCCAGAGGGCTTGCTCTTTCACATCATTAATGTCCCAGCTTGAATGTCAACTCCTAAGTAACAGATCACCTTTTCGAATAATTCCTCTTAACTTTCTGTTCTTTTACGTGGTTTCCTATTCCTTCGTAGCACTTATAGCTACCTGAAGTTACATTTTTGTCCATTTACTTCCTACTTTTTATTGCTTCACTAGAAAGTAAGTTCTGTGAATGAAGGGATGTGGTCCTACTCACTGTTGTGTCTCCTGCATCTAGAACAATACCTGGCACACACCGAGTCCTGAGTAAACGACTCTGAAAGATTTCGCAATGCAGGTCAGGTGGCTGACCTAATCAGAATTAGTTGCTTGGGTTGTCTTCTAATGCTGACCCAGGCCGTATTAAACCAAACAGCCTCCTAAGAATAAAAGGTTCTAGCGCAAACTAATTGCTGTCATCTGTTCCATACCAGGGAGCTTGTTTCAACGCTTATTAGTATTTGGGATGTAGAAATTCGCAACGATGCCTGCTAATCAGCTAATTTGCCTGTTTCTGTCAGTAGTGACTAGCTATTAGTTTCTCCTGCCCAGTCTCCACCTAACTTGCCTTACAAGAGCTTCCTTTTAAACCAGGCATTTTCTTTGCTTGCTTTGCCATCTCCTCGCTTGGCTTTTCTTTCTTTAACAAGCACAACAGCATGCTGCTGCATCTTCAAAGAGTAAATTAATTCCGTCCGCAAAAGGGTCAAGTGCTAGAAAGTGCATAGCCATGCACTTTGCATGGCAGGATACAGAAGATATGATGCTAATAAGATTCTAAGATGAGAACAGCAGACTGTCTCTGGGGATTCAGATGAAGGGGTCTGTAAATTTTAAAAGAAATGATCTCCGAAAACTAATGATGTCTGCTTTCCAATTCATTAATAATGTGGAGTGGGGAGATGGAAGTGAGATTCAGGCCATGCTTTGAAATATCAGAACGTAACGAGGAAGAAAACAGTAAGAGCAATCTCAATGGGGTCATAAAGCTAGGAGAAGGAGGCAAAGTGTGAGAAGATGTGGTGCTATATGGTGGGGAGGGAATCAATCCACCCCATGTGTGTATATTTATGTGCATACAGTACCTTTATCTATACATGAGTAGATAAAAAGTTATTCTGTTAGGGAAAAAAAACACTGCAACATTGATAAGGCTTTTGCAATTTTCATATTTAAAGGTGATTCATAGAGAATATTTCAAGGATTGAAAAAAACACGTCTAAGCTGTCTGTGTTTCCATATTTACAAACTCTGCCCTTCACCTCTTTGCATTGCATACAAGGAACTTAGTAACAAGAACCTCAACCTCGTTTGTAGTTAATAGTGGAAGAAAAAAAACCCTCAGGCAAAGCCTAATGAACCAAGAGCAATTCTGAGCTCTACTCTGTAATATCTGCCGAGGCAGTGTCTTTCCAAGGGCTGCCTGGACATATCGTGTGACCTTGCTGCTTTACATCATTAAAATTTCCCATTACTGGAATGGTGTTTGCATGGAGGAGCCATTGTGCAGATATTATGGCTGCGTTTCTCCCTGCTGCATTCAGAGTTTGTGCTAATAGAAAATGCCTCTCTGCTTGAATAGTTCCCTCGAGCTGGGAGGTATGCAGCAGCAGGAGAGTTTAGCTTTGGCTTTTATTTTGACAAAGCTATTACATTTTGCAGATTGAGGTTATGGTCTTTTCTCCTATCTCTGTATTTTATCTGCATGATATTTTCTGATCTCCCTTTTAAACCCCCATTAGTTACGATTGAAGCTCTGGGGTGGCAGCCTGCCTTGGAGCCGTGATATCGTCAGCCTTTCCTACAAGCCACTAAATAGACCGACTGATTCAGTAGTGTTCAGTCATGTGGAACCTTTCCAAGGGGGCTAGCCTCAGAAAGGAGACACTTGTGTGCCAAACAGACATGAGCGTGTGTATTGCCACCTCCAAGGGACTAACCATCTTAAAAGCAAAAATGCAGCCTCATTCTTCAGGGCCATAGGTTCTGTGGGCCAAGAGCTTCTTCTGAGCTTCTGAGCTTCCTTCTTCAGCAGGTGGCCTGCTGCGCCGTGAAGCTGTGGAGATTGGCAGCTTTGGTGGCGTTCCCAAACCCCAGGCCCACCCTCAGCCTGTTTTACTAACCTCCTAAGAAGCTGCTGTTCTTATTACACACTCTTCCTTGCTTTGTTTCATCCAGTCACAGTTGCACGTTCATACAACTCTACACTTAGGATTTTAGCAGAAAGTTTCACAATACTGAATGCTTTTGCTTAGAGAGGTAGACATATTTTGAAATATTGGTTATAGAGAGATAAACTGTTTAGAACCAACTGAAATGGAGAGATTCCTTGGCCAGCCACCCCCCGACCCCCGCCAAGTTTCTAAGCAAACCACAGCCAATAGAGAGATTTCAAACGCAAAGCTAGTGCTCTAATTTCTAGAGCAAGGTAGTGTGAACATTTCTTTCTCTGTGGCTTTCCCATTTTAAGTAAATTCTTCCCAACAAATGTCTCTGAAGCTGGGAGCATAGCACAGCTCAGCCATGTGCCTTGAGCAGGTCACTTCATCCACCTTCTCTTGAATGTGCGGGACATGCAGTCGAGAGTGGCAAGTGTCACGGAAAGGGGGTTGTAGAGGTGAGGAATTTATTTCCCCAGGAAATCTCATTAGCGATGCAGTGCCTGTTTTTCATTGAGGATTCTGCTCCTCAGCTTTGTTTTCAGCTGAGTAACTTAGCCTGAAAGCTGTCTGGTGACTCACAAAAGGTCACACTGAGAGACGGGGCCCTGACCAGAGCTCACGGCCGACCTGTGATTGATGTGTATGAAAGCTGTCTTGAGCCACTCATAAACACAGCAAGCCTCCTGTTCCCTTTTCATCAGTGCTCTTGACCAAGACTTGATTCAGTGTTTTGAAATCAGCTACTCCTTCAGTCCTCCACAATAGCTTCTTTAATAGGTTGTCATAACTGTTGATGACAATTTGGAAAAGCTCACATATTCAATATATTTTTTAAATTGACTTTGCACTATTGCAGGTACCAAGGCTTTATAAACAGCCTAATTGTTCCCTGAGTGTTTGCTGACCTAAAGAAAAGTGTTGATGAATCAGGCCCTCCTTTTCTATCTATGAGGGTATTGAGATGTGTATTCAATATCTTAGCAAATCACTGCTGAAAATTAGTTCCATGTCCCTGAGGCTACTTATCTCAAAGGTGAAACAGAAGTACCTGCTAGTGAAGACGGACTAGCTCTACTATTTCTTGATGAGATTGCTTTAAAGTTTGTGTTGTGAAGGGATTGAAATCAGATCTGAGTGTTACCAGTGACAGTCATTGTTCTGGTACAGAAGAATCATCATCCTCCATACCCAATGAGTATGTTTGTCGGTTTGACACATACGGCCATATGATAATGAAGTTCAAGACCGATGTCAATATGACTGAGAGTGTATATCGTGTTTCCCCGAAAATAAGACCTAGATAGACAATCAGTTCTAAGGCATCTTTTGAAGCAAAAATTAATATAAGACAGAATTAGGAGAGCTAGTTCTAGTCCTGGCTCTGCTATAACCTCTCTGGTTGACCTTGAGCGTGTCACTGCACCTCTCTGGACCTGTTTGCTCATCTATAAAATGAAGAGCTTCACTATACAAGGGTTCTTTCAGCCAGAGAAAACTCTGACAGTCATCTTTCCTGTAAAGCCATCTCTTTCCAAATCCCTATTCTGTCCTCCTTATGCTGCCTCTGTATCTTGTATTTATTTCATTCTGCTGAATCCAGCCCCTCTTTTTACTCAATCCACTTCCTCTCACCTTTTGTTCCCCACAGGCTAGCAATAATGAAACAAAGAGTGGAAAACTACTTAAGCACCTACTGGTTATCATAGACCATATTCTATTTAATATAAATATGCCCTTGCTTATTCTCTCTCTCAATGTGAAAGCTCCTTGAGAGCAAACACTATGTCCTCTTTTGTTTATTTCTATATTTTAAGCGCCTAATGGATTTGGAAAATATTTAATGAAGACAGTGATGTTCTATGTTGAATTAAAAAGTAGTATTCCTCCACAATTAATTTTAAGGAAAATTAGATTTGCAAAGCAAAATGAACAGTGGTGCTCTGCTATAATCATTGAGACCAATGAGGCACTTGGAAAAAAACAACTGACGTTTGGGGAAGGTGGATAAAACTAAGCTAGTTGGCTTATTCACATTTGATTTCTGCATGGAATTATCCCAGATGAAAAACCTGGCTTACCAGCAGGGACACATAACCTCAAATTTTGATTCATCTTCAAAATGTTCTATTTAGGGAGTAGCAAGGGGTATGAGGGGTGGTGGAAGTATTTCGGGGGGTGGTGGAGGGGTGGTGGGAAATATTTGATACTTTGACTCTGGTGGCAGCTATTCAACTCTATTTGTTTGCTAAAATTCACAGAACTTTACATCTAAAAAAACACTGGATTTTATTGAATGTAAGTTATGCTTTAATAAACCTGACTTAAAATTATAAGATTATAAGAGATACCTGTATCTATGCGAAAACAAAGATAATCAAATAAAGTGGTTTGTAGACTTATTCATTCACTTATTTTAAACTTATAAAGGAAGCTGCAAAAAGATATAAGACATAATACTTTAAAAATTAAACCGATTAACTCAGAAAAAAAATAGTATCCATTTTTCTATTCTTTTAATATTTCTAAATGCATAGCAGAATACTGCTGCTTGTGCATTCACTTGTCATTAACTCTGTGCTAGTGCTGGTGGACACAGTTGGGAAAAACCAATGCTAATTGCTTTTATGATGCTGCCAATTACAGCCATCCATGACTTTGAATTTGGTTTGAGTTATATATGATTTCATGGTGAACTGAGAAGCCACTCAATTGTGTGCCAATGTGTATGGTTGATTATCCTTCCTTACAGAAACACAGATAACATTATTGCTTCAAGTTGGCTGCTCAGACTTTCTGTCGCTGCTTACTTGAGTCTGGTTGTTGTAGTTCCAGTTTTGGTATTTTTGTCAGGTAAGAGTGCTGGTGGTCTAGCATCTCATAATTGAATGAATGTTTTAAAGCTCAGTTTTTTCCATATAGGCCCCTTAAAGGTTATACAACGACTTTCAAGTTTGCACTTTCATAAGTAATCTATATTCTTAACTGCTGTGTCACTGGATGTGGGAAAGAGTAAACTAATTTACTGATCTGTCTTCCAGATCTTTTCTTTCCTTCCATCATAATAGGGTTATAGCCAGCAACATGGCTGGTCATGTTACCCAGCCTCCCTCACAGTTAGTGTGACTAAATGAGTAAGTTCTCCCCAGCGGTATTTGAGTGGGCATGACGCATACCACTTCTAGGCTGGGGATTTTAAGAAAGCAGGTGTGCCTTCTCTATGCTCTCTTTTTCCTTCTACTAGTTGGAGAGAAAGAGAGTTGGTGTGTGTTTCTCTGTTTGAGTGAGTTTAAAAATATGTATATTTCCTAGGATGCCCCTAGAAGACTGCCTCTTACATCTGGACATGGCCATGCTAAGCTCTAAGAATATCTGGGAAAATGGGTAGCTAGCTATTTCAGCCTTTATTCTTAGAAGTAGGCAAGGGATAAGGAGGATAGGTATGGGTAACCAATAAGCAATGTCTGCAATAATGACCTAAATACACAATGCAATAAGTTAGAAGAAAAACAATAAAATACACCCAATTTGGATGGCAAAAATTTTTAAGTTAAAAGCAGAAAATAGTGAAGCAAAAAGCCTGAAAGGACTACTTAATAAAATCATTACCTGGTTCTTTAAAATTCCAACATAATTGTGAACTCTGGCAACTCTGATCAAGGAAAAATAGTGAGACAAAAATAAGCAACAAAAGATAGAGAACATAAATACACAGAATTTTTGTTTCCAAGTGCAGAAGAAAGCTAGGTATAATTTAATGCCAACAAATTTAGAAATCTAAATTAAAAGGTTGATTTTTTGTTAAAAAAAATTTTTGTTTTTATCACAAAAATTGGCCCAGTAACATAAAGAATAGTATCATAGAAGAAATTTAAAAAGTAGTCAAAGATATATCCCTTAAAAAGACCCCAGACCAAATGGTATTATGGAGATATTGGAGGAAAAATGGCGGCGTGAGGTGAGCCTCTGTAAAGCTCTCCTGGAATTTACAACGAATCGAACAACAAAAACTCCACAAAGGACTCCCTGCACAGCAGACAGGCAAATGGTATTATGGGTAAATTATATTAAAACTTGAAGAGATAATTCTTAGGTTAAATAAAATTTCCAGAATATAAAAACAATGGAAAGCTTCCCCACTAACTATATGGCTAGCATAATCTTGATGATAAATCCATACAACTAATAAATAACAACAGAATAAACTAATTTATGAACATATGTGTAATTCCTACATAAATGAAACTCTGCACTATTTTAAAAGAAAATGATGTGTTTCCTAACATATGTAAGATACAAGCTATTGATTGATTAAAATTTATGTCTGGAATGTAAAGATATTTTAACATTAGGAAACCTATTAATATATTACATTATCAGATTAAAGTAGAAAATCCGTACAATCATTTCAAGAGATGTCAAAGAACAGTTTAACAGCTATTCCTAATTAAAAGCAATTTTAAAAATCCTTTCCTAAGTGAAGAAAAGGAAAAAACAAACACCTTAATCCAACAGAGGTATATATCACAAATCCATCATAAACATTATAATTAA